>NC_068446.1:11180546-11393046 GCF_023373465.1 Oncorhynchus keta
TTAAACTGGGGAAGTGAGTGGTCAAAGTGGCTGAGCTCTCAAGTTCTTGTTGTGGTGCCATTTTGTGTCTGTCGTTACTTGCAGCTTTTGTCTGTTTGTTTGTGTGTGTTCTGTCTTGCTTTTGGTCATGTTTGTGCTTGATTTTTGGTGGTTGGTTAGGTTAGTGCCCATTGTTGTACCTTTGTTTAGTTTTTTCCCCCACATATTGGCCCGGGATTCAATCTGATTGTGTCAACAACGCTCCATTTAAAGGTAATTTCCTATTGAGTCGACATATGCCGAGTTTACCGTTAATGCAATCGATGGATCATTGCCTTTAAAAGCTGCATTGTCTACAAATGCGATCGGATTCAATCCCAGATTTTATTTTTGTGCAGGTTGAAATTTATTGGGAGGAATCTTGTCCAGGAGGCAGAGCTGAGCGGTTTCCACTAGATGGGCCAAAAAGTCAAAATGGCTATATTGTAAAAAAGCAATGAAAAAAATGTAAGGTTAGTCTTAGGCATGAGGTTAAGGTTAGGGTTAAAGTTAGGGCAGTGCCAGTTTACAGAATGGGAACACAGGGCACGTGCCCCTGGGCCCCCGACCTCTAAGGGGCCCCCAACCAAATTATTATTATTTGTTATTTTATTTTGGGTTTGGGGGCCAAAAAGATAATTGGGAGGGGTGGGGGGCCCCAGGAGGTCGGTGCCTGGGTGTGGGTTTAAAATCTGAGTTTATGACTTTGTGGCTTGGCCAGCTACCCTGCAGAGCTGCCTCCAGGACAAGATTCATCCCAATAAATGCCAACCTGCGTTTGATGTGTCTGGTTCCTAATTTGCGTCCATCTGTGGTTGGTTTGAGTTAGACCGTTTTCAGTGTTTGTACTGTATAACATTATTGATGACATTTTTGCAAACACCCTTGTGCTTTCTCTTTATTATTAGGTATAATAAAATCCTGAGGGTCACCATGGAAACCAGGAGCAAGATCACAAGACAAGCACACCAACAACCATCCCAACCAGACTTTTCCCCTCTCCTACGATCAAAACACTATTCTACAAAAGCACCTGCAACCTACAGCATACCCCTTGGACCCCTTTTTTGCTGCACTATCATGTATGGCCTGTAATATGTTCTCTGAAACAGATAGACAAGTCCGTCACCTCTACCTCCTACACCTCCTACACCTTCCACCAGTGGTGTAGTGCAGGGTAAACGTACGTAAACGTCGTTTACACACATTTTGCTCCTGTGTTTATCCACCTTTTGCAGACAAATGCATTGAAAGTATAGGGGGCGTTACTTTATTGACCGTCAACGGTGATCAGGAGTTACAGTACCCATCTATTTTTTGACCACTCGTCACTGGCTGCCACCATCACTCAGAAGGTCGAAGGCTTCAGGTAGAACAACACTGAGGTGGGATAGACAGCGACAAACAGACTGGTTCCTCTGAATGAGAGAGATGCGTCTAACGAGTCTAACTCTGGTCAACGATGCCATGATCTCCTGCTTGCCTGAGTCTCAGAATGTATTTAAAGTCTCTGCATGATTTTCCGGGATCAGGCTGCTCCTCACAGGCTGTTCCTCCCAGGCTGTTCCTCCCAGGCTGCTCCTCCCAGGCTGCTCCTCCCAGGCTGCTCCTCCCAGGCTGTTCCTCCCAGGCTGTTCCTCCCAGGCTGTTCCTCCCAGGCTGCTCCTCCCAAGCTGTTCCTCCCAGGCTGCTCCTCCCAGGCTGTTCCTCCCAGGCTGTTCCTCCCAGGCTGCTCCTCCCAGGCTGCTCCTCCCAGGCTGTTCCTCCCAGGCTGTTCTTCCCAGGCTGTTCCTCCCAGGCTGCTCCTCCCAGGCTGCTCCTCCCAGGCTGTTCCAATGTGACAAAACACAAAGTGTCTCTATTGTTGCCGGAAAGGACATCTGGTTTTCTCTGTAATGTTATTATTTCCTTCCACTGAATCATTAATCTCCAGTCAGTCCACACCTCTGTAACACAACCAAGGGATCCTTTTAACTGTGACGCCAAAACCAGCCCACCCTATAGGATCATGTTAAAGATGGCAAAGGAAGAGTTAGGGAGGGAGAGGGATGGTGAGGGAGAGGGATGATGTTGATGGGGGGGGGTTCTTTTTAGTTCTGAATTTGTTCCAGATTGTTATTTTCTGTGAAGGGAGGGAGGAGGAGGAGTTAGAGACAGATGGTACCATCTGTACTTTAATTTAGGGACAAACCTGGGGTCTCCATCTCTTTGCTTCGTCATTTTCGTTTAAAAATAACTGGAATCTGGGGAGAATGAGCCACTCTGGGTTTGGGATTGAGGCTGGGCTGGTAACTCATATGCACTCTCAAACACACTATCTTACACCCCTCCCCACACGAGCACATGCACACACACGGACACACACACAATCATCCATACACATAGTGTCAGAATGACTGATTCTCATTGGCTGAGAGAAAGAGGGAGATAAAGAACAGGAGAGAAGAAGAGGGAGAGAGGGAGGGGAGGATTAGGGATAGCTGCATGGGCTGCAGTCCTTTGTTTGGCACAGATGGCGGCACAGAGAGTGTGTGTGTGTGTGTGTGTGTGTGTGTGTGTGTGTGTGTGTGTGTGTGTGTGTGTGTGTGTGTGTGTGTGTGTGTGTGTGTGTGTGTGTGTGTGTGTGTGTGTGTGTGTGTGTGTGAGAGAGAGAGATGGTGTGGTGCTTGTTACTGATGCTGGATAAAAAGTCTGAGGATACTAGACTGGAAAAACGAACAGAGCAGAGCTGGTTACAGAATAAACACAAAAGACAAGCGGTAATTTTAATTTTGTTGCTTACTCTTCATTTCCCCCTCTTCTGTCCAGTATCTACCACCATATTATCTACCATTTATTGGTAACGTTATTTATTAATTCTACCTTTATTTTAACAGGGTGTCCTATTGAGACCAAGGTCTCTTTTGCAAGGGAGCCATGTAATCTCACAATTACACAACAACAATGTTATGACAGCCTGCTTGACAGTATTTACACAGTTCTAAACATAGTCTACCATCTCTGGTCAGTTGTAATCCATTCCTCTCCCTTCAGTATTGCAAATATATTGCCCACTTTACCTTTCACCTATCTAATATGTAATTATCTTTAATGGTTGCCTCTTTTGTTAAAATTCTATGCAAATACCTTGCTGGGGTATTTGGTCAGTTGGTACTCCTTCTCCACCGTGGTCAGTATCAGCTCCTATGTGCTTAGTGTTTGCCCTTGTCTGGTTGTTATTCACAAAGCAGAATGACCTCTTCTCCCTTTGGAAGTCAGTCAGTGTGTCACTGTGCCAAAGCCTGGAATGTGAGCCAAGCCACGTACAGTAGGGGCCAGGCAGTCTTTGGCTTGACTCCGGCTAAGTGCTCTGTCGGTGTGTGTGAGAGAGAGCGAAAGAGTGTGAGAGAGAAATGCAGTGTGTGTGTGTGTGTGTGTGTGTGTGTGTGTGTGTGTGTGTGTGTGTGTGTGTGTGTGTGTGTGTGTGTGTGTGTGTGTGTGTGTGTGTGTGTGTGTGTGTGTGTGTGTGTGTGTGTGTGTGTGTGTGTGTGTGTGTGTGTGTGTGTTAAAGATAGTCTTTAAGAGTGTGCGTGTGTGTCTGCCCCTGGATGCTGTTTTTATGGAGAAGCAGGTGAGTCAGTCCCCTCCCACTCAGTTTAAAGGTATCATATTCTACTTGGCACACACATTCCCTTCACTTCCCGAGCCCAGTCCCCTGTGCATGTTTACAGTATCGTTTACAGTGTGTTATACTTAGGAGTTTAATGGAGGATAGGTTAACTCTAATGCTTTTACACCAAGGACATCTTTATGTAGCTGAGAGACTTGTTGACTTGTGCAGCGCATTGTAAATAAATAATATGCATATTTATTTGCCATGATGACACATGATATTCACGTCCAAAGTTGACTTTTTCACTTAGATTTGTTTGAGTAGTCAAGAATAATCCATGTCAATTTGTTATTTTGTGACTCTGCTCCACCCGACCGTTTTGTAAGCACTTCCTCCGAACCACCCGTGAAGGCTAGACTAGCTACCATAGAAAGGCAACAATAAGGTTGAAAACCAAAGAAGGTTTCCCATTGGGAATGACGAGTGAGGATGTTCCACTCTGACAGTGCCAGGGTTTGAGGTTTGGAGGGGTAGTGAGGGGGTGTGTCCCAATAATATTGCATTTCTACTGAAGTGTACACTCGTTCACTACTTCCAAAAAATATAAAAGCATTGGATTAGTGGAGGCATGCAGGGTTGGAAATAAAGCTTTTCGTCCACCAGCCACAGAAAACACGCGCACACACACGCACACGCACGCACACACACACACACACACACACACACACACACACAATGTCTTCTACAGCTAACCATGTGGGGACACACAATTCAGTCCCATTCAAAATCCTATTTTCCCTAACTTCTAAACCTAACCCTAACCTGTACTCTTACACTAACCCTAACCTTAACATTAAACCCCCTAGAAATAGCATTTGACCTCATTGGGACTAACAAAATGTCCCCAGTTTTTGTTTGTTTAGACCAGAAGTCCCCACAAGAATAGATAAACACACACACACAATTTCAAAATAATTTTTTACATGTGCGCTTTGTTGAGCAAAAACAAAACTTCTCCCAAATGCTCTGTGTGATCAGCCACCAATGTGGCTGGTAACAATAGACATTCTACCAGCCAATGCCAAAATCTGGTGGCTGTTTTTTTCCCCCACCCTGAAGGCATTGGCTAGAGGCAGTTTCTACAGTATTTATTGTACCAGTTATTTTCAAATCAGTGAAGGGAACTTAACAAGTGCACACTTTGGGAGGAAGGAGAAGATATTGTCGAAGTCTCCTGTAACCCCATTCACGCCAAAAGTGTTGCATGTCTGTTTGTACTAACCACATATGCAAAAATGTTTTCAGCTGAAAGTGAATGCTGACTTTTGGCTTCTTTTATTTCCATTTCTCAGTGGTTGTGCACAACTATGGATATTTAACCTGCTTGCACTATATTGTAGATGTATGTATATATTTATTTATATACCTGGTTATGCCTTTGGTTTGATATGGACTGTTATTGAGCTATTAGTGCTATTGTTTGTAGCACTAGTTATTTCACTAGTGTTACTATTGTCATTGTTATGGTTACTATTTTTATTTTCACTGTTATTTCTACTAGTGTTGTTGTTCTCTTGATGACATTACACGAGAACAGCAGGAAACAATGTTCGATAATGGCCTTCGCTGTTATTCAACCGGTTGATTGTGAGCTTCCTTGACAAGAAAACTGCTCAAAAAAAAAAGCATGTTTACAGTTAGCTATTTACACAATTCATATGCTTCGACGGTAGATACCTTGTGTGATTACAACGATCATGACCAACCAGTTCATGAGATAATTTATATGCAGACATAAATAGTCTTTCAAGCCACCAGGTGAGTAATCTCCACCTTTTCTTCATGTCTTCTTAGTCATTTCCTATTCATCTCTCAGGTCTTTCTTTCTCCTACTAATTCATTCATTCAGAATTATTCCCAACCAATGAATGTTCTTCTTCGCCTTTTTATTTTCTATAGGTTTATTATTATATTGTTATATTCTATTTAGCAGACATTTTTATTTCAAGTGTTTTTTACAGGCATGCGTGCATACGTTTCTATATATGGTTGGGAATCGAACCCACATTCCTGGCATTGCAAGTGTTATGCTCTACCAACTGAGCCATACAGGATCACTTTACAATTATCTATTTGCTCCCGTTTCACGTTTGTTATGTGCTACTTCCTGTCCAATATAATCTATATCCTGTTTGATATGTTATCTCTTTGGAGAAGGGATCTTGGGTAACTCCCAAATGGCACCCTACTCCCAGGGCTCTAGTCAAAAGTAGTGCACTATATAGGGAATATGGTGCCATTTGGGAGGTATCCACAGACTGCAGCACCGGTGGTTCCAGACCATTGGCCCACTTAGTTAATCAGTGTTGTTCTTCTTATTGTCGTTGGTTACGGATCTATACTATAATCCTGAATCAGACATCTGTGCTGACTTGCCTGACTGTGCATGCCTTAATTGACTGCTTTACAAACATACAGTATGAGTATGTATGTACACTACTATGTTAATCCAAGATATTGATAAAGAACTCTGTATTGATCTTGATCCTATTCTGATTGTGTATGATTAATGATGAAGTTTGAAAGGAACCTTGTGAATCAATCAATCAAAAAGTATTTATAAAGCCCTTTTTACATCAGCCGATGTCACAAAGTGCTATACAGAAACTCAGCCTAAAAACCCAAACAGCAAGCAATGCAGATGTAGAAGCACGGTGGCTAGGAAAAACTTCCTAGAAAGTCAGGAACCTAGGAAGAAACCTAGAGAGAAACCAGGCTCGGAGGGGTGGCCAGTCCTCTTCTGATTATAACAGTACATGGCCAAGATGTTCAAATGTTCGTAGATGACCAGCAGGGTCAAATAATAATCGAAACAGCAGGTCCGGGACAAGGTAGCACGTCTGGTGAACAGGTCAGGGTTCCATAGCCGCAGGCAGAACAGATGACACTGGAGCAGCAGCACGACAAGGTGGACTGGAGACAGCAAGGAGTCACCAGGCCAGGTAGTCGTTCTGCCCCTGAACAAGGCAGTTCACCCACTGTTCTTAGGCTGTCATTGAAAATAATCATTTGTTCTTAACTGACTTGCCTAATAAAGGTAATATAAAATTTAAATAAAACACCGCTGGGCCAGACTACACTCAAACGTAGGACCTACTGAAGAGATGAATCTTCAATAAAGACTTGAAGGTTGCGACCAAGTCTGCGTCTCTCACATGGAGAGGCAGACCATTCCATAAAAATGGAGCTCTACAGGAGAAAGCTCTGCCTCCAGCTGTTTGCTTAGAAATTCTAGGGACAATTAGGAGGCCTGCATCTTGTGACCATAGCGTACATGTAGGTATGTACGGCTGGACCGAATCGGAAAGATAGATAGGAGCAAGCCCATGTAATGCTTTGTAGGTTAGCAGTAAAACCTTTAAATAAGCCCTATCCTTAACAGCAGGCCAGTGTAGAGATGCTAGCACTGGAGTAATATGATCACATTTTTGGGTTCTAGCCAAGATTCTAGCAGCTGTGTTTAGCACTAACTGAAGTGTATTTAGTGCTTTATCCGAGTAGCTGGAAAGTAGAGCATTGCAATAGTCTAATCTAGAAGTGACAAAAGCATAGATACATTTTTCTGCATCCTTTTTGGGCAGAAAGTTTCACCTTTTTGTGACGTAGATGGAAAAAAGCTGTCCTTGAAAGAATATTAATATGTTCGTCAAAAGAGAGATCAGGGTCCAGAGTAACGCCGAGGTCCTTTACAGTTTTATTTGAGACGACTGTACAACCATCAAGATTACTTGTCAGATCCAACAGAAGATCTCTTTGTTTCTAGAACAAGCATCTCTGTTTTGTCCGAGTTTAAAAGTAAAACATTTGCCGCCATCCACTTCCTTATGTCTGTCTGAAACACAGGCTTCCAGGGAGAGCAATTTTGGGGCTTCACCATGTTTCATCGAAATGTACAGCTGCGTATCGTCCGCATATTTTTTGTTTTTAGGAGTGCAACTGCATCTAGGGTATTACGCAAGGTTAAATTAAGTTCCTCAGTTAGGTGGTTAACCAATTGTTGTACTCTGACATCGTTGGGCAGGTGGAGAGAGTCTGGAAGGGCATCGAGGAATCTTTTGGGTTGTCTGAGAATTTATAGCACGACATTTGATGATCCTTGGTTGGGGTCTGAGCAGATTATTTGTTGCGATTGCAAACGTAATCAAATGGTGGTCCGATAGTTCAGGATTATGAGGAAAAACATTAAGATCCACAATATTTATTCCACGGGACAAAACTAGGTCCCGAGTATGACTGTGGCAGTGAGTAGGTCCGGAGACATATTGGACAAAACCCGCTGAGTCGATGATGGCTCCGAAAGCCTTTTGGAGTGGGTCTGTGGACTTTTCCACGTGAATATTAAAGTCACCAACAATTAAAATATTATCCGATAGGAATTCAGGGAACTCAGTGAGGAACGCTGTATACGGCACAGGGGGCCTGTAAACAGTAGCTATAGCAAGTGATTGAGTAGGCTGCATGATTAGAAGCTCAATAGACGAAAATAGCTTCAGACGCAATCCTCACCATAAGGCGATCGTTCTCCTGTATATTATGAGTACAGCGACTGCAATTAGAAGGCATCATGTTAATGTTATTACTTAGCTTCGGCTGGTGGAGGTCCTGTAGAACCATGTCCAGATAAAGCATCATGTTAATGTTACTACTTAGCTTCGGCTGGTGGAGGTCCTGTAGAACCATGTCCAGATAAAGCATCATGTTAATGTTACTACTTAGCTTCGGCTGGTGGAGGTCCTGTAGAACCATGTCCAGATAAAGCATCATGTTAATGTTACTACTTAGCTTCGGCTGGTGGAGGTCCTGTAGAACCATGTCCAGATAAAGCATCATGTTAATGTTACTACTTAGCTTCGGCTGGTGGAGGTCCTGTAGAACCATGTCCAGATAAAGCATCATGTTAATGTTACTACTTAGCTTTGGCTGGTGGAGGTCCTGTAGAACCATGTCCAGATAAAGCATCATGTTAATGTTACTACTTAGCTTCGGCTGGTGGAGGTCCTGTAGAACCATGTCCAGATAAAGCATCATGTTAATGTTACTACTTAGCTTCGGCTGGTGGAGGTCCTGTAGAACCATGTCCAGATAAAGCATCATGTTAATGTTACTACTTAGCTTCGGCTGGTGGAGGTCCTTTAGAACCATGTCCAGATAAAGCGTCATGTTAATGTTACTACTTAGCTTTGGCTGGTGGAGGTCCTGTAGAACCATGTCCAGATAAAGCATCATGTTAATGTTACTACTTAGCTTTGGCTGGTGGAGGTCCTGTAGAACCATGTCCAGATAAAGCATCATGTTAATGTTACTACTTAGCTTTGGCTGGTGGAGGTCCTGTAGAACCATGTCCAGATAAAGCATCATGTTAATGTTACTACTTAGCTTCGGCTGGTGGAGGTCCTGTAGAACCATGTCCAGATAAAGCATCATGTTAATGTTACTACTTAGCTTTGGCTGGTGGAGGTCCTGTAGAACCATGTCCAGATAAAGCATCATGTTAATGTTACTACTTAGCTTTGGCTGGTGGAGGTCCTGTAGAACCATGTCCAGATAAAGCATCATGTTAATGTTACTACTTAGCTTTGGCTGGTGGAGGTCCTGTAGAACCATGTCCAGATAAAGCATCATGTTAATGTTACTACTTAGCTTCGGCTGGTGGAGGTCCTGTAGAACCATGTCCAGATAAAGCATCATGTTAATGTTACTACTTAGCTTCGGCTGGTGGATGTCCTGTAGAACCATGTCCAGATAAAGCATCATGTTAATGTTACTACTTAGCTTTGGCTGGTGGAGGTCCTGTAGAACCATGTCCAGATAAAGCATCATGTTAATGTTACTACTTAGCTTCGGCTGGTGGAGGTCCTGTAGAACCATGTCCAGATAAAGCATCATGTTAATGTTACTACTTAGCTTTGGCTGGTGGAGGTCCTGTAGAACCATGTCCAGATAAAGCATCATGTTAATGTTACTACTTAGCTTCAGGTGGAGGTCCTGTAGAACCATGTCCAGATAAAGCATCATGTTAATGTTACTACTTAGGGCTGGTGGAGGTCCTGTAGAACCATGTCCAGATAAAGCATCATGTTAATGTTACTACTTAGCTTCGGCTGGTGGAGGTCCTGTAGAACCATGTCCAGATAAAGCATCATGTTAATGTTACTACTTAGCTTCGGCTGGTGGAGGTCCTGTAGAACCATGTCCAGATAAAGCATCATGTTAATGTTACTACTTAGCTTTGGCTGGTGGAGGTCCTGTAGAACCATGTCCAGATAAAGCATCATGTTAATGTTACTACTTAGCTTCGGCTGGTGGAGGTCCTGTAGAACCATGTCCAGATAAAGCGTCCGGGGAGAAAAAATTGAAGGAAAAAAGTTGAGCAAAGGAAAAAATACAACTATAACACGGTAATTAAAAAGTAAAAACCGTAAAGTTGGCAGGCAGCAAAGTAACGCTAGCCACAAAACGCAAAGCAGCACGTAAACAACAATAAACCCTAGTTGAGTACGAGCTCTGTTTCACATGGTACGTTGCTACACCGAACAACAATTTAAACGCAACCATTTCTACGATTTTACAGTTCATATGAGGAAATCAGTCAATTTAGATGAATTCTGTCATGCAGCACAACACATCTCCTTCACATAGAGTTGACCTTGCGACACGGGGCCGTGTATCATCCTGCTGAAACATGAGGTGATGGCAGCGGATGAATGGCACGACAACGGGCCTCAGGATCTCGTCCCCAGTATTTCTGCGAATTCAAATTATCACCGATAAAAACACAATTGTGTTCGCTGTCTGTAGCTTATGCCTGACCATACCATAACCCCACCGACACCATGGGGCACTCTGTTTACATTCTGAAACTGGGATACATCTGTGAAGAGCACACTTCTCCAGCGTGCCAGTGGCAATCGAAGGTGAGCATTTTCCCACTGAAGTTGGTTACGATGCCAAACTGCAGTCAGGTAAAAACCCTGGTGAGGACAACGAGCACGCAGATAAGCTTCCCTGAGACGGTTTCTGACAGTTTGTGCAGAAATTCTTTGGTTGTACAAACCCACAGTGTCATCAGCTGTCCGGTCTAGGCTGGCGTGGTCACACGTGGTCTGCGGTTGTGAGGCCGGTTGGACGTACTGCCAAATTCTCTAAAACGACATTGGAGGCGGATTATGGTAGAGAAAGGAATATTCAATTCTTTGGCAAAAGCTCTGGTAGACATTCCCGCAGTCAGCATGCCAACTGCACGCTCCCTCAAAACTTGAGACATCTGTAGCATTGTCTTGTGTGACAAAACAGCACATTTTAGAGTGGCCTTTTATTGCTCCCAGCACAAGGTGCACCTGTGTAATGATCATGCTGTTTCATCAGCTATTTCATATGCCATACCTGTCAGGTGCATGGATTATCTTGGCAAAGGCAAAATGCTCACTAACTGGTAAACAAATTTGTGCACAGAATTTGAGAGAAATAAGTTATTTGTGTGTATAGAATATTTCTGGGACCTTTTATTTCATCTCATGAAACATGGGACCAACACTTTACATGTTGCGTTTATATTTATGTTCAGTAATACATCTCGCTACATGTTTTTCCTGAACTGCGTCAGACTCGCTCTCCTTCCATCGTTTTCCCTACCTCAAGAATGTGCTTGAGATAGGGTATCTCTTGTCTTGTGTGTGTGCGAATTTCTAGGATGTGTTTCTAGCATGTTGCGGTTGTCAAGGCAACGGTTGGCAGGGAGGGAGAGCAACCGGAGAAGCGGGGATAGAGCAGGGTGTGAGTGAGGTCTGACTTCTCAGTATTACTAGAATTTACATTTTAAATCCATATGAATTATTAAAAGCTTCTGCCAATGTGGCTGGAAAATAGGAGAGAGAAAAAATGATGGGGTGAAAGAGGGGGGCTGCAGAGAAAGAGGGATAGATAGATAGATAGATAGATAGATAGATAGATAGATAGATAGATAGATAGATAGATAGATAGATAGATAGATAGATAGATAGATAGAGAAAGAGCGGTGTAAGGAGAAGAGAGAAAAAGGAAGGGAGAGAGGGGTAGAGGGGAGAGCAGGACGGGTTGGGGAGGATGGCTACTGGAGATGGCAGTAGGAAGAAAGAAAAGGTGATGGAGGTCTACAAAAATAAATGGGGTAGCTACAAATCCCTGGCAAGTGGAAAAAACATGGCATTATCAGACAGATAATGAGATGGATAGACTTGTTCTGTTTGTAAGGTGTGGTGGGGGCGGGGAGGCAGAGAGCAGAGTGGGAGTACGGATGGCGAGAGAGAGAAACATTTTAAAAACACGTAGCACGACACAAAAGCAGAAAAGGAAGGAACTAGAGAGAGAGATAGAGGTAAAGATAAAGGTAGGACATATCGAGCAAGGGAGAGAAAGAAGAAAAAATCTCCCAGACTATCATAATGCAGTTGAACGCAGATAGGAAAGGGGGAGAGGGAGGGGTCTGAATCAAAGGTAAAAAGGAGAGCTGTAATAGAGGGAGAGAGAACGAGAGAAACAAAACGATAAATAGTGTACTGTATGTGCTGTGCTTTTGATGTTCCCGAACCAAGAGCCACGAAACAAATACACACACACGTCTCGGTAGAGTTCAAAGGAGTGTGTGTGTGTGTGTGTGTGTGTGTGTGTGTGTGTGTGTGTGTGTGTGTGTGTGTGTGTGTGTGTGTGTGTGTGTGTGTGTGTGTGTGTGTGTGTGTGTGTGTGTGTGTGTGTGTGTGTGTGTGTGTGTGTGTGTGTGTGTGTGGGGCAAAGGATCCGAGCAGCAGTAAGAAGGGATTGGTGTGTCTACAGACTTAACTCTGTGAGAAGATACATTCTGACTTGCCGGTTTTAGCAGACTGGGAGAAAGAATGCAGTGTGATGCAGAGGACAGGGGAAAGGAAGGGAGGGGAGATCTCTTGGGAGATAGCATTTGGGACATAAAGTGAGGGAGGGAATGACACCGACTGCTTACACTCCATATTCTGTAAGAATATTTCTTTCCATTGAATACAACGCTTTATCGAAATCCTCCCCCCTTGAATGTAACACAGACCATCCCTGTACAGCAGACCCGGGCTTCCATCCCACGTCAACAACACCAGTGCTCCAGAAGCTAGCGTGCTAACCTCACAATGTACATTGTTAAATGGTCCAAATGATTCCAGGTAAATAACTATTTCAAAATTGTTCTGAAATGGCTGATTCAAAGCATCTTTCAGTTCAGGCTGATGATGCAGTATGTAGCCTTTTAACCTCCTAGCAGAATCAGTATTCAATTCATTGCAGATAGTGGCCTTCCAGATAGTCAGATATTTCTTATTTTAAAAGTGTGCTTGATTTGTACAGCAGCTTGTTGTGGATTGAGGGAGTCAATTCAATTTGAATCCATTCAATTCAAAACACTTGATTTATCCAACAGGGGGCCAATAATGTTGGCAGTAGTGTAGATATGTAAAACCCACATAACATTAACACACACGCCATGATCACAGCAACAACAACACCACCAATATGACATGGAAAGGGGCAGACCTGTGGTGGCGTGACCTGTTCAGCTCTGATGACCACCATATCTATAACCTTTCTATACAGGGTGTCAACTCTTTTCGTCACCCAGGACACATTGCACTTGTGTGTCCTGGGTGAAATGCACTCCTGAGAGCGCCATAGATCCGGAAATCCACGATCAGTAATATGACTCCTGGTGTGGTATTGTTTTTTACTACCCAACATTTTTTTCATTTTCTACTGATCACGTTCCTTACATTAACATGCTTGTGCAATATTGCTTACAAATGTAATGAAAAGACAATAAACATTTTGTATCTTCATTTCACAGTTTCCTACTTGGTGTGTGTGTGTGTGTGTGTGTGTGTGTGTGTGTGTGTGTGTGTGTGTGTGTGTGTGTGTGTGTGTGTGTGTGTGTGTGTGTGTGTGTGTGTGTGTGTGTGTGTGTGTGTGTGTGTGTGTGTGTGTGTGAGTGGGTTTTCATAGTGGCTATACATGATACCACACTGGCCCCAGAAACCAAACAGTCAAGACAGTCGAAAACCTTCAACTCAGGCCAAAATCATATTTTCCAATAGTTCTCAACTCTACAGCAAAACACTTAATTACTCACCTGCAAGCATTCTAACTCAACCTTTAACCATAATATTTATTCTGTACAAGATAATATATAAGACAATAATATATTTCTACCCCTTTTCCAACAATGAGAGAAAGAAAGAGAGGAAGAAGTGAGAGAGACTATGGGAATATCTCAATTGCATACTCTTCTCTCGTCTCCTTCTCAAAACCAACTGGATGAGAAAGCAAAAGGTCCCGCCCCTCTGACCTTCTCCTCCAATGGGGTTTGAGAAGGAGACGAGGAGAGAGGACACGAGGAGTAATGTAATTGAGATCTTCCAAGAGAGAAGGAGCGAGAGAGAGGGAGAGAGACAAAGAAAGGGGACATTTAGAGAGGGTTACAGTTAACCTTCAGGGATTTCATTTTCTTCTCTGGCTGAATTATCTCATCGTTAAATCTGACTGAGTTATCGAATCAATAAATCCGATTCAGGGACTGCAGCCTGTCCCACACAATCGGCATCTCCTCTCCTGCATGGAGGACGGCAGTGGGCAGTCCAGAGGGTCACGCACCTCTTCGTCTCCCGACAAAGCCCTGATGTTGATACCACCGGAAGATAAGAGGCAGACCTGGTATACGTCTCAAATGGCACCATATTCCCTATATAGTGCCCTTGAGCCCTGGTCAAAAGCAGTGAATATGGAATAGGGTGCCATTTGGGATGTTCTGTAAACCCAGATGACCAATCGGTGGAGGACCTAGGCTGGCAGTGGCTCACTCTATCCAGTTACCAGATTCTCTTGGGTACCTTTCTTAAAATGTAGCTACTGTTATTAACCTTTCTTAGACACTCAGGTGACACGAGACACTTTCTTTTGCACTTACCTGCATTTTCCCAGGAGAGCCACCACCTGCATTGACCAGGGGGGAGAGTTGCAGAGGAGTAGAGAGTTGATGTTAATATAGTTCATATAGTATAGAGTTATACTTGAAGAAAGGAAAAATCCGCACTCACTGGAACATTCTTTACGTTTAAATGTCTTATATTTTAGCAGCAGTTATCAAAGCAAACGGATGCGCTTCATTCTTCCAGGATAAACGTTTAGAACCCAGCACCCAAATCATCTTTTCGACTACAAAACGTTTGAGCTGAGCATACCAATGTCTCTTTCAAAGATAAAGGGAACCCATCTTTAATCACCTTGAGCTGTGATTCAATTGAGTTTCGTTAAATATGCATACTACACTTGTGTAATGAGTAGCCTTGCTTGAGACCTGAAGACTTGCCTTACTTACAAGCCCTTAACCAACAATGCAGTTTTAAGAAAATAGAGTTAGTAAAATATTGACTATATAAACTAAAGTAAAAAATGTAAACAAAAGTAACACAACAACAATAGCGAGGCTGTATACAACGGGTACTGGTACCGAGTCAATGTGCCGGGATAGAGGTTAGTCAAGGTCATTTGTACATGTAGGTAGGGTAGGGGTAAATGTAGGTAGGGGTAAAGTGACTATGCATAGATAATAAACAGCGAGTAGCAGCAGTGTAAAAACAAAGGTGAGGGGGGGGTTAAATGCAAATATTCCAGGTGGCAGTTTGATTAATTGTTCAGCAGTCTTTTGGCTTAGGGGTAGAAGCTGTTTGGACCTAGACTTGGCGTACCATTTGCCGTGCGCTAGCAGAGAGAACAGTCTATGACTTGGTTGACTGGAGTCTTTGACAATTTTTTGCACCTTCCTCTGACACCGCCTAGTATATAGGTCCTGGATGGCAGGAAGCTTGGCCCCATACCAGGTGGCCATACCAGGCGGTGATGCAACCATGCTCTCGATGGTGCAGCTGTAGAACTTTTTGAGGATCTGGGGAATCATGCCAAATCTTTTCAGTCTCCTGAGGGGAAAAAGGCGTTGTCGTGCCCTCTTCACGACTGTCTTGGTTTGTTTTGACCATAATAGTTTGTTGGCGATGTGGACACCGGGGAACTACAGCCCAGTCGATGTGAATGGGGGAGATTGAGATTGCATCATCTTCAGATCTGTTGAGGTGGTATGCAAATTGGAGTGGGTCTAGGGTTTCCGGGATGATGGTGTTGATGTGAGTCATGATCAGCCTTTCAAAGAACTGCATGGCTACTGACGTGAGTGCTACAGGGTGGTAGTCATTTAGGCAGGTTACCTTCGCTTTCTTGGGCACAGGGACAATGGTGGTCTGCTTGAAACATGTAGGTATTACAGACTCGGTCAGGGAGAGTTTGAAAATGTCAGTGAAGACATTTGCCAGTTGCTCCGCACATGCTCTGAGTACACACCCTGCTAATCCGTCTGGCCCTTTGGCCTTGTGAATGTTGACCTGTTTAAAGGTCTTGCTCAAATCGGCTACGGAGAGAGTGATCACACAGTTGTCCGGAACAGCTGGTGCTCTCATGCATACTTCAGTGTTGCTTCCCTCGAAGCGAGCATAAAAGGCATTTAGCCCGTCTGGTAGGCTAACGTCACTGGGCAGCTCGCAGCTTTGTTTCCCTTTGTAGTCCATAATAGTTTGCAAGCCCTGCCACATCCGACGAGCGTCAGAGCCGGTGTAGTAGGATTCAATCTTAGTCCTGTATTGACGCTTTACCTGTTTGATGGTTAGTCCGGTTTAATGTCCTGCTCCTTGAATGTGGCAGCTCTAGCCTTTAGCTCGGAGCGGATGTTGCCTGTAATCCATGGCTTCTGGTTGGGATATGTACGTATGGTCACTGTGGGGATGATGAGGTTGATGGACTTATTGATGAAGCAGGTGACTGAGGTGGTATACTCCGCAATGCCATTGGATGAATCCCAGAACATATTCCAGTTTGTGCTAACAAAACAGTCCTGTAGCATTATCTGCTGACTTCACTAGGTCTGTCTGTTTAGTCTTTTTGTGTTTGGTCTTCTGTTCATAGGCCTAACTCTTTGATTAAGGGCTGAATGATAAATTAGTTGAGTAGTTGAATCAGATGTTGTTGGGATGGACCAGGATTGAGGGTTCATGTTATAAAACTACTGATGCAGAGGAAATTATACAGGGTTGCACTGCCCCCTTGTGGCTCAACATAAACAAGACAGCAATTTCACCTCCCAAACAGCAGGTGGCGATAAAACAACATACACACTTCCGATTAACCCAACTACCAACAAACGAAGAGTAAAATCACAACATCAGCTGAGAGAGAGACGGGACATTATCCTGCAGTATTTTATGTCTTTAAAATGACAAAACTTCAACTGTTGAATGCCTACCTGACAGAACGTTTAACGGTAGTGGTGCGGGAGATTCTGGACGTGGTCGGGGACACAGTGGCCGAGTACCGAGAAGAGACGTCTAGGACGAAGAGAGAGAATGAAAGCGCTAAGAGAGAAAATGAAAGCCTTCGGCGACAGCTCCGGGACATCTTACTCTTGGCGGAGACAGACTGGCGTAAGAACATTTAGTCGGATTTGTTGGATTATGCTAATTTAATGATCATGCAGAAATTAGTTGGCAAACTGTCAACGAGCCAGCTACATTGGGTGACGTCTGTCTGTTGACGATTGACAGCAACGTTACGTTGGCTCGCGAGAAGTGCCCGAATTCCCCTAGCAGCAAACATTAACAACTAATAGTAGTACATGATTAATTACAATGTCATACATATTTACTCAATTTCTTACTTATTTAGTGACAGCATTTTGTCTTTGCACCCTCTTTCTAAGCAGGAACCACCAGCCTTTCTCTCTCTGGGCAGCAGCAGCAGCTTTGTGAGCAAGAGTGGAGCTCCAGGCAGGAACAGGACCCAGAGCCCCTGCAGCAGAGCCAGGTCAACAGACGAGGGCTACAGACACAGAGCCAGGTAGCGTTGGATAAGGATGGGGTTCTCACAGGACCAAACCAGGAACACACTGAAACGGTCCGAGTAGAAGAGAAGTCCAGTCCAGTCCCAAAGACAGAGCACAACTCAGACCCAGAAGCCAAGGGTTTTGGAAACACCTCGTCCTTGGCACCATCTTTCTCCTCCAATGCCCACTGTGCCACAACAACTGGAGCAGTCAACGCTGAAGTGCCAGTCCTTAGGACAGAGAGAAAGAGGTCCTCTCCCATCGACCCAATCCAGGGACGGATCAAAATGGAACCCAAGGAATGCGACGTCACAGTGAACCTTACCAACCATGAACCTCAATCCAGTTCAGGCTACACAGGTCTTCCTATAACACTACTACCCCACAACCATGAACTCTCAGGCGACGCTGGCTTCAAAGACCTTCCGGATATGGACATCTCAGAGCTCCATAACACACCCGTACACGACCAGCAAACATATGAAACAGATCCTGGGTCCAAGGACCAGGTGTTGCCATATAACGAGAGTAACAACTTCACCCACACCGACTACCAGGAGGGGCGCCCACACCGCTGCACCCGATGTGGGGAGAGTTTCAGCCAGGCGGCCAGCCTCCACCTCCACCTCCAGTACAAGAAGCCCTACGCCTGTGACTGGTGCTGTAAGTCCTTCGCCCAGTCGGCTGACCTGCGGCGCCACCACCGTATCCACACGGGGGAGAGGCCCCACCGCTGTTCCTGGTGCTCCAAAAGCTTTACCCAGAGAGGCAACCTGAGACGCCACCTGAGGTTGGCACACATTATTATATTGTATGCAGTGAGCTCCAAAAGTATTGGGACAGTGACACATTTAGTTATTTTTGGCCTCTGTACTGCAGCACGTTGGATTTGAAGTAATACAATAACTATGACATTCAACTGCAGACTGACAGCGTTAATTGAAGTGTATTTTCATTCATATTGGGTGAACTATTTAGAAATTAGAACACTTTTAAGTTGGGATGAATTCACTTATGTGTATTAAAAGTAGACAAAAGTTTAGTATTTGGTCCCATATTCCTAGCACGCAATGATTACATCAAGCTTGTTGGATGCATTTGCTGTTTTCATTTTCTTTTCAGATTATTTTGTGCCCAATAGAATTGAATGGTAAATAATGCATTGTGTAATTTTGGAGTCAATGCATTTTTTGGTCAACAAGAATAGAATGTGTTTCTAAACAGCCGTCTATCTTCACATAAAAGCTTAGTACTGACTCTGTTGCTGGGGCTTGGGTATTGGGCAGGTATGGCAGTATGGGCTATATAGGTTGCTGGCCTATGACAACTTGTGCTCCATTGAATGTTGATTACCTGGTTTATCCCTATCACCAGGGCCGGCTCCAGGCATAAGCACCGCAGTTGCGGTCTCAACTTACTATTAAGAGTTAGAATAGTAGAATACACTAGGTTATGCATCAGCAATTTGGTTATGGATCAGCAATTTCTCTCTTGTTTTGTCATCACTGACAATCACTCAATTAGCCATGTCAGCTATTTAAACTTCATGGCCAACTACCGACCGTGGGGCCCTGAACTCCAGGTGGCCCCCATTGATTTTGTTAGTCACTCTCACTCAGATATCATTAACATTGCATAAGTCATGGGAAATTGTGTATAATTACAGGAAATGTACTTTAAAACTGAAAACAATTATCTCCATCACATGGCAATAGGGGTAGAATTGAAGAAAATTTCTCCCTTCACAGAACAGCGCATTCTGGCTCTAACCAGAATAGAAACAGTGGGTGCACAACTGAAAAAGAGGACAAGTACATTAGAGTGTCTAGTTTGAGAAACAGACACCTCACAGTTTCATTGCTTTTTTAATTAGAACAAAAGTTTTCAGCTGGGCTGAAACATAATTGCAAAAGGGTTTTCTAATGATCAATTAGCCTTTTAAAATGATGAACTTGGATTAGCTTACACAAGGTGCCATTGGAACACAGGAGTGATGGTTGCTGATAATGGACCTCTACGCCTATGTAAATATTCCATAAAAAATCTGCTGTTTCCAGCTACAATAGTCATTTACAACAATAACAATATCTACACTGTATTTCTGACCAATTTGATGTTATTTTAATGGACAAAAAAATGTGCTTTTCTTTCAAAAACAAGGACATTTCTAAGTGACCCCAAACTTTTGAACGGTAGTATAGATATATTTATTTTATTTATTCTTTCTTATATATTATAGGATCCACACCGGTGAGAGACCCTACAGCTGCCCCTACTGCCACAGGACTTTCAGCGACGGAGACACCATGAAAAAGCACAAACGGACTCACTCTGGGGAGAAACCCTATCGCTGTGTCCAGTGTCCCAAGAGCTTCACTGTGGCCAGCGGCCTGCGGGTACACCTGAACACACACCTGACTGATGCAGGGCAGGTCATCACATGAGGTCAATGTGCTCCACCTTTTCAAACCCCGGAGGACATGAATGGATTGTGAAACGTTGAAGTGTTTTAGCCATAGGAATATTTCCTAAATATATTTATTGGAATTAATTAATAAAAACAGTGCAGTAGAAAACAAATGGATAATGTCACCTTAGATTATGTTTCCAGCTTGATTGAAGAGTGTGTGTTTGTGAACATGAATTAAATCAGTCCGTCATTTAAATATTAATACCACATGTCTGATTCTGTATTTATTTTGTATTAACATTGAACCATCTTTCAGGTTGTTTATTTCCAAAAGGAAGATGCCAGATGCTTGACTCACATCACCTTCACTCAAGATATGTATTAATATACTAGGTAATAAGGGTGCAAACCAAACAGATTTTAAGTAGAAAGTCCCTTTAAAAAGCTTGCCTCCCCTTTTCATGAATTACGGTAGCGTTTTTATCACATGACCAAGGAGAGTTAAAGAAATAGGAAATGAATGCTTTCGCCGAGGTGTTTACAAAACAATCTAGCTCGGGTCGTTACTAGGAGGCTTTCAGTGGATTTTAACAAAGATTTTGGGGGAGGCTAATTTCTAGAAAATGGCCAAACTACGGCTTTTGAATGCTTACCTCACCGAGCGGTTAATGGTGGCTGTAGATGAGATACTGGAGGTTGTTGGGGGGACAGTGTCAGAATTCGAGGAGGAGACTGCCCGGACGAAGAGAGAGAATGAACTCCTAAAACGAAGGCTACGAGAAGTTGGACTCGACACGGGAACGGAGTGTTCAGCAGGTGATGATGCAAATGGCTCTTTGTCTATTGTCTGAAAAAACGGACCTCGTCTACTTTATTTGCACTCATCTGAGACAAAAAAAAAAGGACCTCTGCTGCCCATACTGTTTTCACCTGTCAATTCTTTCACTGAGTGCATATAAAGGGGAGGTGATGCAGGTTTTTCTAGAAGATTATGATATGGGGCATTTGGGGAATCTCAAGCCTTGTAGATCACCAGATTACACAAACAAGCTCATCCTACAGAATGCTCGAGAACTCGTGTCTGTCATTGCTTCTGTAGTTGTTTAAACTTAATCAATCTGATTTGTTTCTCTTTTCTGTCTGTTTGTCGGTATGTCCGTCTGTCCATCCAGTCTCGACCAGGCCTGTTTCTCTCTCTGTGTCTGGGCAGGACCAGTGGAGCGCCAACCAGGGTCCAGACCCTGAGTCTACACACACCCAGAACCACATGGTAATGAGCCAGGATGAGATGCCTGCCACACATAGCCAGCTACCCACAGAGTGCACCGAGTGGAAGAGTCTGTGTAACTCTCCACATACCCTGTCCTCACAACAGACCGATACATCGGCTACCACACCAGTAGTAGCTCCATTGACTTCAGCGTCCGTGAAAAGGGACTTGGACGAAGAAGACGACCAGCATCTCCTTCCCTCTGCATATCCCTTCAGCAGCACATCATGCCCCGTGGACAGAGTGGTTTTACACTATAACTCTGAGGGCATCAAAACAGAGCCTAGTGATACTAGCCCTACTGACTTGGGGTCAGTATCTGCTCAGATGGGGTATGGTGAACTAAACCCCAGTTCGGACCCTGGATCAGCCACTGTTGAAACCAGGTACACTGTCTCAGACCTGAGCGCTGACCTGGAGTCAGTGGTTGCAGAGAGCAGCAGGTATGGTGCCTCCACTGCCTCGGGCGTCCCCACTGACCTGGTATCAGCTAGTGCTGCCATGATCCCAGATGGCTTTTTCCGCCAGATTGGCAGCGATGGTTGTGTAACAACAGGGCCAGAACAAGACTTTGGGGACGCCACCACCACCAGTACCGTAGGTCCCTTGACCTCCCAGTTCTACCTGGGTCAAACCAGACGTCAACAACTAACAAATAGATCAACAAATAGGTGTCATCAACAAATTAACAGGTCCACAAACAACAGGGGTCAACAACAAACTAACAACAGGGGGGATCAGAGGTCCCACCCGTGCCCTCAGTGTGGTAAGATATTCAGTCACGGGTCACGCCTCAAGATCCACCTCCGCATTCACACAGGGGAGAAGCCGTACGTTTGTGCACTGTGTGGCAAGCGATTCAACAACGATGGCACACTGAGGAACCACCGGCGTGTTCACACGGAGCTGCGTCTGTACGGCTGCCCTGTCTGCGGCATGAGCTTCAAGGACGCCTACACGTGTAGGAAGCACCAGCGTGTTCATAATGGATTGCGGCCTGCCGGAGACTCGGCCCACACCTGCAGCTTGTGTGGCAAGGCTTTCAGTGAGGCGGCTAAGCTGACCAAACACATCAGAACTCATGCGTCAGTCATTGGATGAGGGCAGTACGACTTATAAATGCTTTTTTATAGCAATCATAAAGGATTTATAAGCACTATATAAATGCTTCACATATAATCTATAAGCGTATGTTATACACTATAAATGGTGTATAAAGGGTGACGTAACAATTCCCACTGTAGGGTTTATTGTAAGTTAATAGACCATTTCTAGATTATGACTTACACTTAAGATTTGTAAAGCCTTTAAGTAGTGCTATATAAAGCCTTTATTGTACTTCGCAACGGAGCTCCCAGGTGGCGCGTCCTGCTCAGGCACTTCACCTGACGTGCAGAGGGGCGTCACTACAGCCTGATGTTACCAGGGAGTTCCAAGGGTGGTGCACAATTGGCCTAGCACTGTCCGGGTTAGGGGAGGGGAGGGTTGGCATGCAATTCCTTGTCTTAACTTGCTCTAGCGTCGTCTTATGGCGGACTGGGCGCCTGCATGCTGACTAGGGTCGTCAATCGAACAGTGTCCCGTCCAACACCGTTGGCCCCGGCTGACTTCCGGGTGTGTATAAGAAGCAGCGAAGAGTGTGTGTGTGTGTAGCACCCAGGGGAGAGAGGGAGGGAGTGTGTGTGTGTGTGTGTTTTGTACTTTACTTATTTGTAGTAATATTTTCTTATTTTGTGTGACTTTCTTCTGGCAGCTATTTTAAAGATGGGTCAGAATGTTTGTCCAATCCTCACTTCTTCCGAGCCCGTTGGGGAGTTGCCGCAATGAAACACAATTGGATACCACAAAAATGCTTTCATTTCTAAACGGCAAACCGATATGTATGAAAATCTCAAATCCAAAAATGCTGGAGTATAGAGACACATAAAAAAAAAAAAATGCTTCACTGTCCAAATACACATGGAGGAGAGTGTATGACCATGGCTGCACCAGCTTCAACGGGACATGCCTTTGTGTGCTCTTGTCTGTGGCAGATAGTGAGCATCCTGCATCTTATTATACAGTCATCAGCGAACCATCAAGCAGTAGTTGAAGTCATCATCAGATGTGATGGACTACCTTAAGCAAGCAGCAAGTGTGTGTGTAGATTTTTTTTAAATGTGTATTGTGCGTGTTTTATTTTGCTGTATGCGTGCATTGCATGTTTGTTTGTGCACCGGCCCGTCCAAAGGGCAGCCTCAGTCTGCTACAGGGAGGTTATTGACTTTTGCTGTGTTGTAGTATTGATCCACTTCCTGCTTGTGACTCTGGGGGTGGAGCCTGCTGACATTAGAGACTGCAGAGGATGAACCATGGGTTGAAGACATTGGTGTCAAACACAATTCCTGGAGAGCTGCAGTCGGGTCAAGCAATTTTTTTAGTATCTAGACCTGCAAGAAAAGCCGGGGTCATGTTCACTTGAAACTATTTGAACTTGTCCAATAAGAGTCACTGATTCATTAAGTAGAAGGGAGGAACCAAAACCCACAGACACTGCAGAGCAGAATCTAAAGGACTGGAGTTTTACTCATGTGGTTTAGGAGTCCAAAAACACATTCCTTACCCCAGGATATGTCATAAGGTCACGATATAGGAACATTTCAGGAAAAGGAGCACCCCGTGTCTGCACCGATCTGAGAATTTCATTTTGGATAACACAAACCAGCTTAGGATGCCTTTATTAGTCTCTCACCATGTTCTCTGATAGCAAGTGCTCAGACTTCAAGACTTATTGTGGTGCTGATAGAGCCTAATGTACAGTAAATGGGATTATTTTTAAACGTGTGTTGTTGTAGTCATGTTTTCAGTTGCCTTTAATTTAAAAGTTTGTCACGTAAAAAAACAGCAGCGTCTTATTGATTGTTGCTTGATACTTGTTCTGGGCAGTTGAAAATTGGTTAATGTCCTTGGGACGTCCCTAACTTTACCCTTACCTAATCATAACCATTGTACATTTCAACTTCAATGAGTTAACGTTAGAGTTGGGATATCTGAAGGATGCAGGATAGCAAGGACCGTTGAACATGGTCAGAGGGTTTGCTAAATTACACAAATGTGAAATTGAACCAGGAGTGAGCTATTTTACTGTTCAGGAGTACTGAGTACTGGATTTCCCTCAGCCAAGCCATTTCACAAAATAGAAACCAAGTCAGACTTACACAGTAGTGCATTCCAAATGTACTTTCATATTGTACACAAAACACCTGCCTGATTTAAATGTAAGAACAACAATTGTTAAAAGCAGAACAAGATAATCGAATACAGCCATTGAAACGTCAGTAAAAAAGCGCCATTCACACATTCAGTCACGCATTAAGAGACAAAAACATGACATAAAATAACAATACAGGGAAAACACCTCAATAATATATAAAGTAATAATCTTCTTTTTTTAATCAAATACTTTTTGGGGGGCAGGGGATAGTTATATAAGGGAGGGGGACAACTTGTATTAGTCAATTCTGTGTTGCATCATCCAAACACATGGAAGAATTTATGTATTCATAATATTATCAGTGTATGTCCCAAATGGCCCCTTATTCCCTATGTAGTGCACTACTTTTGACCAAGCCCCATAGGGCTTTGGTCAAAAGTAGTGCATTATGTTGGGAATACGGTTCCATTTGGGTTCAAATGTCAACCATACAAACCGGATATCTGATGTTAGATATTCGTGTGCTGGTATTCGTCTATTCCATAGCATAAAGGAGTTGTGCTTAACAACATCCAAGCCTTGTATTGTATATGATTTTTATTCAGCATGCATCATTTCCGTGGTGTGTTACAGTAGGTAGGTTTGAATCACCTTTATAGACATAGAAACATACTGGTAAGTGCATTCTGTCCTGTGGCAAGTCATCCCCATTTATACCTGGTGCTAACATGTGTCCTTTGGCCTGATCCTGTCCACATTAGGATTGTGCCCACATTTTTAGACAGGTGTAGACGATTAAAAGACGCATTGCTATCTGATTGTGATCAGATCTTATAAGTGTAAACAGACAACAAGATAAGGAAAATATCAGGAAGATGGACGCACGTTAGAACCAGGTATAAACAAGGCTCTAGAGAGCTTAGAAATGCTTAATCTTTGCTGAGTTCCAAATCGACCCATAACCCCTACCACTTAGACACTACAGTAGATCTGAAAGGTTTCAATAGGATCCAAATCAATATGGTCATGGCTTCCCCCTTGCGTTCTGATAAGCTAGGTGGAATTTCCCCCATATTTTTGGTCTATCCAATCCTCTCAGATCTATAGGAATTCCTTGGTGGTAGGGGGCTAGAGGGATGATTTGATCTGTGTCTTGATTCTCCACACTTGCCTTGAAGGAGTTTCTACCGTTGATATATCCATGACTGGAAGTGTGCAACTTTGGGAGAAGGGTGAAGAATTAGGACTCAGCCTTGTGTCTCAGTAGATGTGTGGCCTTATTCATGACTTATGGATCTTGGGAGCTCATTGGTCAGTATGTGCCAGCGCTCCACACTCTGACCCTTGTTCTTAAGGCAGTCCATCCAATGGCGGAGGGGGTCTCCCTGTGAGTGACAGCTCAGGCACACTCCACCTGTAAACATGATAAGCAGTGTCACCATGGGAACCTTTCAGGAGTTCAAAGTCCCAATGGAATATCTGCACAAAAGTTTGGCTTCTGTGGGTATAGGGATGTGTCAAGATGGGATTTGACTCTCTCGCTCCTGCTCTCTAGCCATCTCTCTCTCTAGCTCCGTGTGTGTGTGTGTGCATATGTGTGTATGTGTACGTGCATGTGTTCAAAGTGAAGAGTCTCACCTATGAAGTCATTGGATCGTCCCAAATCGTAGTCCCAGACAGTGATCTCCAGAGTCTTATTGGGCAGCTCTGACATGGAGATCTCATAAAATAACTCCAATAGGGTGTGAGGGAACCACAGGAGAGCCCATTCAGTAAGAGTAGGAGGAGGTTGCTACTGGACACTGATCTATGGTCAGCTTTAGTGTTTCCCCCCCTAATTACTAAAGTTAGGATTTTGTAAGGGGTAAGCTGATCCCAGATCGGTGTCTAAGGGCAACTCGTAGCTGTGACATTACCTACAGAAGTACTGTAAACAAAATGGGGGGAAAAAACGAAACCATACACACACAAAAGGAAAGGGCCCCCATTCAAAAAGCGTCTCAGAGTAACAGTGCTAACGCTATGACCAGACGGAATTTGATCCTAGATCGTCACTCCTACTCCAAGCACCTATACTCCAAGCAGCTTTATGAATACAGACCCTGATGTCACTTGTTATGCAAAACGCTTTCCACTGTTGATCCAACTACTCCTTGGCCACATGACAGGGAGATGTATGGGAGGTCATTGAGAACTAGGAGACATGTCACAGCCATAGTTTTAGAAATAAGTGATCTGGAGACATACGGTACAGTATATCCCATCTATTAATTAACAACCAGATATGAGCAGGAGCACTATCATCAGATGGGCCTGTAACTGAGCCTTATATTGTCTCCACTTGGAGTTGAATTTAGGCAGTTATAGGTTTCAGACTAGCCACATCGCTGCAATTATATCAAGGCCCTGTGATACGGAATAGAAATAAAAGGCTTGGCATTATTACGCAATGCCCACGCTGTAGGATGAGAGGGGGAGAGAGGGAGGCGTGACAGAAATATAGAGATGAGAGAGCCAACCAAAGGACCTTACTGACATGCTTACTGTAAGTCTTTGTCAACACATTGATGTGTCAGTGGTAAAAGTGTTCAGACGATTGCAAATTATTATCGATTGTTAGAATTCAATTCAGAGGAAAGGGATGTAGAGGATGAGGGAGAGAGAGATTTTCCTATGAAAAGGGAGAGGGTAGAAGAGGTGATGAATACTGTATACTAGAACTGAGAGAGAGATAGAGAGAGGATGACAGATGAGGAGAGTGTGGGATATTGGACTGGACATCTCATTAGCATTGACATTAAGATTGACCCTCAGAGAGAGCATTGCTAGAGCATATGCTACAACACACTACATGCCTGGCACTCATGGTGCCAGTCTCCCCTGGAGACCCAGCAGGGACATACCTCATTGAATTCAGGGTTAAGGGACTTTTTAATCACAGACGTCTTGTGTTTGGATTTCTTCCGTGTGTCGGACTTCAGATATCTGAAAGAGTGAAAGATAGAGAGGGAGGGAGGGGAGTGAGAGAGGGGAGAAAGAGGTTTAGGAAAGTGAGAGAGGGGAAAAAGAGAGTAGAAGGGACAGTATCATAGATTGACGCACAAACACTCAATCCCTCAAACGTGTGTGTGTGTGTGTGTGTGTGTGTGTGTGTGTGTGTGTGTGTGTGTGTGTGTGTGTGTGTGTGTGTGTGTGTGTGTGTGTGTGTGTGTGTGTGTGTGTGTGTGTGTGTGTGTGTGTGTGTGTGTGTGACAGAGCCTGTGGCAGTGTGTGTGGGGGGGCAGGCGATAGTGAACTAAGCTCTCGTCTGTTCCTGTGCCATTTTGCCTAGGGAGGAATTAAATGCTTTGGAGCATTTTAAGAATGAACATTCTTAAACAGATGACACAAGGAAAACATTTAAGAGGAACATGGATGATGGAAAAAACAGGCATGCTCTATGCCTTTCTCTTTATCACACGGATGCTCTCTTGCCACCCAGACCAATTGAAGTGAGTGATGGTCTTCTTGGGCCCCATTCAATTTCAGGCTCAAATCAAATCAAACTTTATTAGTCACATGCGCCGAATACAACAGGTGTAGGTAGACCTTACAGTGAAATGCTTACTTACAAGCCCTTAACCAACAGTTAAGAAAGATTTAAGAAAATATTTACCAAATAAACTAAAGTAAAAATGTAAAGTAACAATAACGAGGCTATAAACTATTTGTTATTTGTACATGTAGGTAGGGGTGAAGTGACTAGGCAGAGATAATAAACAGAGATAATAAACAGCAAGTAGCAGCAGTGTCAACGTAAATAGTCTGGTGGCCATTTGATTAATTGTTCAGCAGTCTTATGGCTTGGGGGTAGAAGCTGTTAAGGAGTCTTTTGGTCCTTGACTTGGTGCTCCGGTACCGCTTGCCATGCGGTAGCAGAGAAAACAGTCTATGTGGTGCAGCTGTAGAACCTTTTGAGGATCTGAGGATTTGAGGATCCCATGCCAAATCTTTTCAGTCTCCCGAGGGGGAAAAGGTGCTGTCATGCCCTCTTCACGACTGTTTTGGTGTGTTTGGACCATGATAGTTTCTTGGTGTTTGTGGACACCAAGGAACTTGAAACTCTCAACTCTGTTGGGGCGGTATGCGAATTGGAGTGGGTCTAAGGTATCCGGGAGGATGCTGTTGATGTGAGCCCTGACCATCTCCCCTGGTGCTTTCAAATCTGATAGAACTGGATAGTGGATTGGTCTAGATTCAAGTAACATGGTGATGTTGACAGCTAGCCTTCCAACAGGACAATAAAAGCTTCCATTGTATTGATTTCCCGACCGACCAATGCCAAAAAGGAAGGAGTTAGGAGAAGGTGAAAGGATCAATAAAGTCAAGATCGGTCGTCAGTCACCTCTAGTGTGCTGTGTCTACACTTGTAAATCATTGTTTCGTGTTGACGTTTTGGCAGCGAGGGTTTTCTCAAGACTATAGGACTCTATTCATTCCTTAGTGCTGAAGATCCACTTCATAGTGTGATTGACAATTAAAGGCTATGTTCCCTCATTCGCGGAGACTACATTCACAGTAAATGCTGCATTTTTCGACTCAATCGGGAATCACCTTTACATTTTTATGAGGATCCTCAGTGATACAGATTGAATCCAGCCCCTAGTCTCTCAACAACTTCCTTCAATGACGTCTAACAGTCTATTATCTTCTTCGTGATCCTTGGTTTCTCTGTAGTACGTTTACAGCCCCAGGAGATTCACTGCAATGTATTTTTCTTTAAGAGTCTACGGACGCACCCATGCGTCAATCTAAGTAACATAATAAAACAATCCCCACCCAGAATCTGTCATTTTAAGCTAGACATATCAGGTTTTCAATCCACGGCATCCGCCTATGTCAGCCTTCCGCGTCTGGTTTGTCAGACCGTGAGACATCAAAAACGTCTGTAGTGTCTGTTTGGCCTACAAATTTAAATGACCCCTCTATGGAAAGATGAGACTCTCATAAACATGATTGTGATCTCCGTGTCGCGGGACTCGTCTGAAGGTAACCCATACAAATGAATGGAAGTGTGGAGGCAGTTTTGTGCCAACAAAAATAAGGTGTTAAATATATGTGTAAAAAATCTCCTAGATATAGGACAGACCCTCCAAAACTTTATTTCTTATATATATATTTTTTTATCAATTCAATATTTTGTCAAATAATTTGTTAAGATTTTCAGGGGGATACCTATAAAGGGGTCCTAAAATTCCAAATCAAATAGCTAACTGATCCAGAGGTTAAGTCATACAGATATAGCCGTAGCTGTAATGCATTTCCTTCATGACTAGATGTAACAACTCATGTCTGATTTGTATAATTTTTGACATGGGCACACACACACAGACAGACACATGCTTACGTTTTGACGTAAGGGTCTGAGAAGACGTTGACGTCCATGGCGGCCAGGTGAGCACAGCGCTGCACCCCGACACACAACCCCTCTCCTCTCCGCCCCCCTCCTCCTCCATCGCCCTCATCTAGCCGGCGGAAGGAACTGCAGGGAGAGGAGCACTCGGCCCCTCTCCTCCAGACTGTGGAGCTGCTCGTTCTCCCACTGCTTGAAGAGGGAAGAAAAAAGAAGGGAAGGTAAGGGTTGAATGAGAAAAAGAAGGGAAGGTAAGGGTTGAAAGAGGAAAAGAAGGGAAGGTAAGGGTTGAAAGAGGAAAAGAAGGGGAGGTAAGGGTTGAAAGAGGAAAAGAAGGGAAGGTAAGGGTTGAAAGAGGAAAAGAAGGGGAGGTAAGGGTTGAAAGAGGAAAAGAAGGGGAGGTAAGGGTTGAAAGAGGAAAAGAAGGGGGAGGTAAGGGTTGAACGAGGAAAAGAAGGGAAGGTAAGGGTTGAAAGAGGAAAAGAAGGGAAGGTAAGGGTTGAAAGAGGAAAAGAAGGGAAGGTAAGGGTTGAAAGAGGAAAAGAAGGGAAGGTAAGGGTTGAAAGAGGAAAAGAAGGGAAGGTAAGGGTTGAAAGAGGAAAAGAAGGGAAGGTAAGGGTTGAACGAGGAAAAGAAGGGAAGGTAAGGGTTGAACGAGGAAAAGAAGGGAAGGTAAGGGTTGAAAGAGGAAAAGAAGGGAAGGTAAGGGTTGAAAGAGGAAAAGAAGGGAAGGTAAGGGTTGAACGAGGAAAAGAAGGGAAGGTAAGGGTTGAACGAGGAAAAGAAGGGAAGGTAAGGGTTGAACGAGGAAAAGAAGGGAAGGTAAGGGTTGAACGAGGAAAAGAAGGGAAGGTAAGGGTTGAAAGAGGAAAAGAAGGGAAGGTAAGGGTTGAAAGAGGAAAAGAAGGGAAGGTAAGGGTTGAACGAGGAAAAGAAGGGAAGGTAAGGGTTGAACGAGGAAAAGAAGGGAAGGTAAGGGTTGAAAGAGGAAAAGAAGGGGAGGTAAGGGTTGAAAGAGGAAAAGAAGGGAAGGTAAGGGTTGAAAGAGGACTAAATAACTTTTTTGCCCGCTTTGAGGACAATAGAGTGCCACTGACATGGCCCGCAACTAAAACATGCGGACTCTCCTTCACTGCAGCCGACATGAGGAAAACATTTAAATGTGTCAACCCTCGCAAGGCTGCAGGCCCAGACGGCATCCCCAGCCGCGCCCTCAGAGCATGCGCAGACCAGCTGGCTGGTGTGTTTACGGACATATTCAATCAATCCCTATCCCAGTCTGTTGTTCCCACATGCTTCAAGAGGGCCACCATTGTTCCTGTTCCCAAGAAAGCTAAGGTAACTGAGCTAAACGACTACCGCCCCGTAGCACTCACTTCCGTCATCATGAAGTGCTTTGAGAGACTAGTCAAGGACCATATCACCTCCACCCTACCTGACACCCTAGACCCACTCCAATTTGCTTACCGCCCAAATAGGTCCACAGACGATGCAATCTCAACCACACTGCACACTGCCCTAACCCATCTGGACAAGAGGGATACCTATGTGAGAAAATCAAATCAAATCCAATTTTATTTGTCACATACACATGGTTAGCAGATGTTAATGCGAGTGTAGCGAAATGCTTGTGCTTCTAGTTCCGACAATGCAGTAATAACCAACAAGTAATCTAACTAACTATTCCAAAACTACTGTCTTATACACAGTGTAAGGGGAGAAAGAATATGTACATAAAGATATATTAATGAGTGATGGTACAGAGCAGCATAGGCAAGATACAGTAGATGGTATCGAGTACAGTATATACATATGAGATGAGTATGTACACAAAGTGGCATAGTTACCGGGAGTACATGAGAGGGCTCAGAACGCACCCTTGTGGGGCCCCAGTGTTGAGGATCAGCGGGGTGGAGATGTCGTTGCCTACCCTCACCACTGTTCATCGAGTTCATCGACTACAGCTTGGCATTTAACACCATAGTGCCCTCCAAGCTCGTCATCAAGCTTGAGACCCTGGGTCTCGACCCCGCCCTGTGCAACTGGGTACTGGACTTCCTGACATTTCCACCCTGCTAATCCTCAAAACAACAACATCTTCCCGCTGATCCTCAACACGGGGGCCCCACAAGGGTGCGTTCTGAGCCCTCTCCTGTACTCCATGTTCACCCACGACTGCGTGCGTTCACCCACGCACGCCTCCAACTCAATCATCAAGTTTGCGGACGACACTACAGTGGTAGGCTTGATTACCAACAACGACGAGACGGCCTACAGGGGGGAGGTGAGGGCCCTCGGAGTGTGGTGTCAGGAAAATAACCTCACACTCAACGTCAACAAAACTAAGGAGATGATTGTGGACTTCAGGAAACAGCAGAGGGAACACCCCCCTATCCACATTGATGGGACAGTAGTGGAGAGGGTAGTAAGTTCCTCGGCGTACACATCACAGACAAACAGAATTGGTCCACCCACACAGACAGCATCGTGAAGAAGGCGCAGCAGCGCCTCTTCAACCTCAGGAGGCTGAAGAAATTCGGCTTGTCACCAAAAGCACTCACAAACTTTTACAGATGCACAATCGAGAGCATCCTGTCGGGTTGTATCACCGCCTGGTACGGCAACTGCTCCGCCCACAACCGTAAGGCTCTCCAGAGGGTAGTGAGGTCTGCACAACGCATCACCGGGGGCAAACTACCTGCCCTCCAGGACACCTACACCACCCGATGTCACAGGAAGGCCATAAAGATCATCAAGGACAACAACCACCCGAGCCACTGCCTGTTCACCCCGTTATCATCCAGAAGGCGAGGTCAGTACAGGTGCATCAAAGCTGGGACCGAGAGACTGAAAAACAGCTTCTATCTCAAGGCCATCAGACTGTTAAACAGCCACCACTGACATTGAGTGGCTGCTGCCAACACACTCAACTCCAGCCACTTTAATAATGGGAATTGATGGGAAATGATGTAAAATATATCGCTAGCCACTTTAAACAATGCTACCTAATATAAGGTTTACATACACTACATTATTCATCTCATATGTTTATGTATATACTGTACTCTATATCATCTACTGCATCTTTATGTAATACATGTATCACTAGCCACTTTAACTATGCCACTTTGTTTACATACTCATCTCATATGTATATACTGCACTCAATACCATCTACTGTATCTTGCCTATGCCGCTCTGTACCATCACTCACTCATATATCTTTATGTACATATTCTTATCCACTTACACTTGTGTCTATAAGGTAGTAGTTTTGGAATTGTTAGCTAAATTACTTGTTGGTTATTACTGCATTGTCGGAACTAGAAACACAAGCATTTCGCTACACTCGCATTAACATCTGCTAACCATGTGTATGTGACAGATTTGATTTGATTTGATTTATTCCTTGTAATTTCTGTCTTGGTATCTGGGTTTCTCTGTACCCTCCCCCTAGATATCAGTAAGGAGGTGGAACAGCTGCGGGAAGCGTTGCTGTTAGGGCGTGCCCGTGTGGAGGCAGAGTTAGAGACCAAGCGGTGGACGGAGCAGGGCAGGAAGCTGCAGATGCTCAGACCCTGGAGATCACCCGGCTGAAACTGGACAGGCGGAACAACCAGGAGGCCATCAAAAGGTAGGAGGGGTGAGTGTGTGTGTGTGTGTGTTTGTGTGAGCTTATAACTATGTTATGTGTGCGTCCCCAGGTTACAGCACGAGGTGAATGTCTTTGAGCAGCAGGTGTGTGAGAGCCGTGGCCTTATCCACTCTCTACAGTATAAGCTCCAGATGTACCACAGAGTGTGTGGCATCCCCAAGAATACACATACAGGAGAGGGGTCACACTCAGGGGAGTCTGCGCCCTTTGACCCCAGGGACCTGCACGTTCAGCTGGGGCAGCAGTTGACCTCTGCGACATGCCCTCCTGGAGTGAAGAGAGCTCATCCACGGTGAGAGCGAGGGAATGCTATGCTGCATGCATTCTGGGATACGGTTACCATTGTTACCACATATTCTACCATATTTATTGGCACATAACTAAGTGTCCGAAATTGCACCCTATTCTCGCCTGTATATACTTTCGCAGTAGTGCATTAAATAAGGAATAGGGCACCATGCCATTTGAGATTTACCCCAACTCTAACACTAATTCTCCACTCTTCCTCTCCTCCTCATAGACCCTGCTCTCTCTCCCCCTGCCCGAGAGACTGGACTCTTCAGCCCAGCTTCCCCTCTCTCCCCCACACTGGATCCCCATGAGACTGACTCTTCTCTGGAGGGCCAAGCCCCAGACGGCTCTTTTACAAACCGTAATGGCCGCCACACTGTGGGGCATGTTGATGACTTCCATGCCCTGCAGCAGCAGATCCTGGAGGGACACGTCCTCATCGGCAAGATGGAGGCTGCCCTCCAGGCCACTGCCAACCACCCCCTGCTGGAGCTCAGCCTGGATAAGGTGAGAGTTCAGGGGTCATTTAGAGGTTAGAGGAGCAGCAGACATTTTACAGAGGAGTTAATGATCCCAAGAGTAACTTTTAGATCCTTGGTTTAAATTCATTAAACTCATGCGTCATCTCAGTAGTACTGTATACAGTATAGCCAGTTGAACTGAAAATATGTCACACTTTTGTATTGTTATCCTGTGTTTTAGTTAGATTTGTTTAGTCAAACTGTCTGTGCATGTATCTTTCTCTGTGTGTCAGCCTGCAGACACGGGCTAGCACTAAGACCCTGCGGCAGATCCTTGAGGAAGCCAACTCCTTCCTCAGAATGTTCTGGAGGGCAGCCCTAACCAGCTTTCCCTCTAGAATTTTGCTTGTGCTTAGCTCTATTCTATTTATTTTTATAATAAAATACTCCCTAGTCTTTGCCAATGACAAGCATACCCATAACATGCAGCCACCACCGTGCTGGAAAATATGAAGAGCTTGTGTGTTGTGTTCGATTTCCCCCAAACATAATGCGTTGTATTCAGGATATAAAGTACATTTCTTTGCCACTTTTGTTGCAGTTTTACTTTAGTGCCTTATTGCAAACAGGATGCATGTTTTGGAATATTTTTTATTCTGTACAGGCTTGTTTCTTTTCACTCTGTCATTTAGGTTAGTAATTGTGGAGTAACTACAATGTTGTTGATCCATCACAGCCAGTAAACTCTGTAACTGTTTTAATGTCACCATTGGCCTCATGGCAACTGATTTAGGAAGGATGCCTGTGTCTTTGTAGTGACTGGGTGTTACGTTCCCACAAGACAAACTCAATATGTCGCTCACAAACAATCAAAATCTCTTTGATAACCAAAACAAAACCGAAAGGGGTTCTGAAAGGCACCGTTTTCCACATTTTGTTAGGTTACAGCCTTTTTCATCAACTAGCCAATGCCATCCCTACGATGAAGCATGGTGGCGGCAGCAGCATGCCGTGGGGATGTTTTTCAGTTGCACGAAATGGGAGACTAGTCAGGATCGAGGGAAAGATGAACAGAGCAAGTACAGAGAGATCCTTGATAAAAACCTGCTCCAGAGAGCTCAGGACCTCAGACAGGTGGCGAAGGTTCACCTTTCAACAGGACAAGGACCCTAAGCACACAGCCAAGACAACGCATGAGTGGCTTTGGGACAAGTGTCTGAATGTCCTTTAGTGGCCCAGCCAGAGCACGGAATTGAACTCGATCGAACAGCTCTGGAGAGACCTAAAAATAGCAGTGCAGCGACACTCCCCATCCAACCTGACAAAGCTTAAGAGGATCTGTAGGATAAGAATGGGAGAAACTCCCCAAATACAGTTGTGCCAAGCTTGTAGCGTCATACCCATGAAGACTTGAGGCTGTCATCGCTGATTCAACAAAATACAGAGTAAAGGGTCTGAATACTTATGTAAATTAGATATTTCAGGGGTTTTTTGCAAACATTTCTAAAACACTGTTTTTGCTTTATGGGGTATTGTGTTTAGATTGATGAGGGGGAAAAACAATTTAATCCATTTAGGAATAAGTCTAACATAAAAAAGTGTGGAAAAAGTCAAGGGGTTTGAATACTTTCCGAATGCACTGTAAGTCAGTGATTGAGCACCAGTGGACGCTCCTCAAAGGAGGAAGGGGAGGACCATCCTCCTCAGTGAGTTTCATAAAAATAAAAATGTTCTAACATTTAAAAAGTAATAATTTTTATATAAAACTATACTAAATATTCATGTCACCAAATAATTGATTAGACTTACTTACATGGTAATTATGACAGCTTACGGTGGACATCCTCCAACCTATCAGAGCTCTTGAAGCATGACTCTTGAAGCATGGCTCTTGAAACTGACATGTTGTCCAACCAATCAAAGGATCAGATAATGTATCTAGTACTGAAAGCATTGTAGCACTGCAGTGCATACAATGTGGTGAGCAGTTGACTAAAAGAGAGAGAAAGACAATAGTTTAAGTTTTAACAAATTAATTGCTTCCAAAACAAGGAGAAGCAAGAGAGAGATAGAGATGTCATCTTTTTTTTCAGTTTCACTTACTTAGCAAGCGAATGCAGCTAGATAGTTTAGCCTACTCAAACACACGTGTCTCAGATAGATATCAAAAAGAATATCCAACACTGGAAGTCAAGGTAAGTTTTTGGTTTGACAAATTTATTGCCACCGTGGCCTGGCATTGTAACTGCTAAACTGTACTGCACGATTGTAGCGGGTTTACTAACACGTTAGTACAAGTAGCTATGTTGCCTATGTCGTGTCTTTGGCTATGCCGGATTAAGTGATATGACAGGCTATTCTATAAAATAATTTCTCCGTAATTAATAATACCTGATTGAGCTAATCATGTAAATGTAATTAACTAGAGAGTCAGGGCACCACGAAATAATATTTATAGAGCTGTTATCTTTCGAATAAACTCTTAAAGACCTAGTAATATTTTACATCAATAGCAGTCAATATTAATCGTCATCTTAATTCAGTCTCATCTGAAAGTTGTAAATTCTTGGTTATCTGCACGAACCCTGGCTAACAAGTTGAATCAGCAATACAAAATTGGGTTTAATTATTTATTTACTAAATGCCTAACTAATCACACAGAATTACATATACACATAATTAATCAACTTGATTACAAATGACGTCATAAAGGAAAACGTCCCTAGCGGGCGGAACAGATATGACAGCTTGTTACACAAAAGAAAAGGGGCTGGGTTTGAGTGAAAGAGCGGGAAGACTGAGGAACAAAGGGCGAAGCTGTGCTATCGTAAATACAGTATCTTATGCATTCTAAATTACCGCCCACTTGGAAAAGGAAAATGCAATAAATATTTACTCTGAGCTGCGCTTCGGTAGGTTGGTGGTAGATGGAAGGCCGTGTTGCCAAACCGAGTCCTTTGTCCTTTGAAGAATGTCTCCTGGTGGTCAATTGGATACATTGTAGTAACGTCGTTGTGTGATAGACGGGATACTCTGTCTGTTCCTTCCTAACCCTCGTTTGCAGTTGCTGTTGCTAACTCAACGGCTAGGAGGTATCACTTCTGTAGTGAATAACAGTTTAAAGTTCATACCATTCGCAACCAAAGCTCACGCTGATGTTGGCTTCGTTCTGTAGTTATTATCTGAACCATTCTGACATCGGACCGTCATCCTCACATCCTCGGAACAGGAGGTTATATTGTCGTCAAGGCTTTATATAGGAAGGGAGAAGAGGGCGTGTTTGAAAAGTTTTATAGCCCATGTCCCTTCACAGGGGCGGGCCACTGATTGAGCAGAGCCCTACCATATGAAAACCCAAATCTCACATTTTAGAAGCTAAAATCACATTTCATCCCATCACGAATAATTTCATATTCAAACATTTAAATTGAACAACAATTCCATGTGAATCCGATAACTCTGATGTGTAGACTTTCCACTGTAGAGTTTATGTCATCTTATCATCGATGAGAATGTCTCAGAAGACAACCGAACTGACATCCTATTCATTAAGTACCACTGCATATGTTCAATTGGTCAGATTACCAGAATATAGTTCATTTCCCCACCTTCTGATGTTCCAAGAATCTCTTTAGATTCTTTATTTGGCTTGGAAAGGTTTCTTAGCCTGGTCACAGACAGCTGATATGTTGTGCACTAAAGTTAATAAGTGAAGGGACTTTGCAATGAGTAAAGTGATCATGCTGTTTGTATGTGGCTGCTATGAAAGTTAACTGTTTGCGCGTTATCATGATTCTGTTGAAAAAGTTTCTTAAACAGAAGCAAACGGAACGAAACGTGGATAAACATATCTGAAATTGTCCAATAGAAACTCTTGTTTGTAATTGTTGGACTAATGATTACACCCTAGATCAGCTAGATGCACGCAAGAGTGTGCAAGGCGGTATTGAATGTGTCACTGTCACCTTGTTTACTCAAATGTTTCTCTCGACCTGTGCACCTAAAGTTGTAAACTTTCATTCATAGGCTAGGTTGTAACAACCTCATGATCGTGAAAATTTGAGTATCATGTAGTAGCCTAAACCTATTGATGTTAGATTGAGCTGGGTGAATGGAATATGAATGACAGTCATCCAACATGCTGTAATAGAAATAAGGCCATTCTCATTAAAAAAAATTGTCATCCCTCATCTTAAATGTCACTGACCAACACTGGTATCAAGATAAGGTGACTCATTTAGAAGCATTTGATTTTGCAATCACATTTATTATTTTGGATTTGTGTGCCCATGATAACTGTTTTCAACCCATAACATAAGGAGACATGAAATGTTACGCAGGCATATTTCTGAGATCTCTATACAAAAACACTGTCCAACAGCTAGATCCAAGATTCTTACAGAGTTCAAGTTCAATGTCTAATTTAACTGATTACTTAACTATAACTTACTCTTTTTTTCATGATGGGAATAACATCACATGCTCCACCAATGGCTTTTGAAAAACAAATGGGTGTTAGATGATACTGGCAGCCTTTTTATATCAGTTCCCCTTTTAGAAGACCATGGAGCTCATGGAGCTCACACTTGTGAGTGCATTTGACGGCAAGTTTTGTTTTTGCAATTTAGAAATAGGGAATTACTTTTAAAACCATACACAATCTAACTGTCATGTAGGCTATATCTCCTTGAAATGTATCTGTGAAACTAACCTAGTATAAAAACCCTGCCTAACATCAACTCATTTCAGCTCAAGGGTAGCCTACATTTTCAGACGCTAAGAGATGCAAAGCACCAGACTTAAGTTATTTTCTCATTATTCATTTAGTTTAAGCAGTTGAATGAGCTGTCACAGAAATGTCTATTCTTTTACATTTTCCTTTCTTTGTCAAGAGTTCTTCAAATAGTCAATTTCTTGACAATAACCCTTAATTATTTGGCACAAATGTATTTTCTAAACTAGAGCATTCCCAAAGAAAGGACTTTAACTTGACACAAATCGGTTACTGCCACCTATTGGCTTGTTTGAAGATTGCAGCCCATGACACCTTCCATGAAGACAAATTCAGAATTAAAGATGTCCTCCAGTGATGTTGGAAAAGTAATATCCCAAGTATAAAGACAGTAAAGTACACACACCAAAAGGTAAAAATAGGTTTTAAGCAAAATAGGGTTTAGACAACTGCAAACTTCAAGGAATAGGGCATACAAGGAGTTGGTTGGATGGGAAGTTGTGATGTCACTAGAGGAAAGCCCACCCCCGTGCCATGTCATGACTTACCTGGACAACCTATTGAGATTAACCTTTTGTTAATAAGTCATTCAGGTGTTAAATGAGTTGAAAAGGAGACTGGAGTACCACTTTAAACCTAGACTTAATACATTTTATGAAAGCATTTATTTTCAATACACTTTGTAAAATAAATCAATTTTAAGAACCTCTTTGCTTAAAAACATTAAGTGACAAATATCATCAATTAAGACTTAAAAACAAAACCACATTGATACTGAAACATGATGCAGCCTGCAACCACTCCCATTACTTCCCACTTGTTTGGGAAGGCTGTCCAGAAGACCGCTTGCACGGTGGTCTACATCACCTTCAGTGGAGCCACTCCCACTCCATACCATCAGCTCTATGAAGGAGAGGACTGAAATCCCCCTTCACTGACGCTAGAGTCAAACTCATTGGCAGCCTGTGACCCATCCTCATATTCACCCCTCTCTACATTGGAGTTCACCGTCTGTCTGCCCATCTTGTTTTGTCACCAAGGCGGCCATGGTCGGTTGCCAGTGTTAGCCGTCCGATTTGCCCTGAAAGGAAAGACAAATGCACTTTGGTTACGGTTCTTCCTAGTTGACCGTTTGCTACATGAGGGCACATGAGGGTGGTAGGAACAGAGTACCAAGATAGAAACAAAACAATGCCTTAAAATGGTATTTAGTAGGTCAATAAGCCTACAAAAAAATATATAATTCACTGTAGAGCAAATGTTGAATATTCACTTCCTCAAACTTGATATTGTGTCCCACACTTGTTTGAAATTGTGAAGTGCATACAGAGATTGGAGGAGGGGGGGGGGGCATACCTCCATTTACTCACTCCTTGGCCTTCTTTTCAGTGTTCTGAAGCTTCTCTATGAGCTTGTGCTCGTGGCCTCCGGGGTTGGGTCGGTTGGTATTGTCGCTGGCTTCCTTCTTTGACCTCCCCTTGCGGCTAGCGCCACCTGGAAACAGTGCGAGTTCACAGTTCAGATTGTGAGACTTTGAAAACAATAACACACCCACTTGCCTCCAATGCAACATTGTAGCAGTCAACATGTGCCACTTGCAACACGTTGAGGACTTGAGAGTTCTTCATAGATTGAACCTCACCGACCCATTTAAATTGAATGAATCTTCAAATTATTTGTGACTACCATTATTTGATGGTCATAACTTGATAATTCATTGCACATACAAACATAAGAATTACTGATTCTTACTTGTGTATTTTTCTGAAAGGTTGTAGTATTCATATTTGTCATAGTGTTGTTCTTCAAAGTGGGTTGGCTCAACATTCTTCACGTCTACGAAACTTGCCATAGCGACGCTTCTATTGAACAAATAAAAAGTAACTGAGAAATTACTTTTCGCTGGACAGCAACAAAACAACTTTAGAAAGCAGTTATTTTTCCACGGGTGTTTCTCTTTCTTTGAGTGGTTTTCTGCACTTGCCCATGTGCTTAATAAAGCATGGTCGCTCCTCCCTTTCTCCTTGTTATGAGTCCTTGGCCCTTGCTTGAGTCAGTGAAAGTTGCATGAGTTTTTGGTAAATATTTGACGCCAACTGACTTCCAAGGTCACCCATGTCTGTTTTTTTATTTGGTGCCCTTTATTGATTTAATTTGCTATTCATCTTGTGGTACATGTTTTCTTTCTTTCTCTCTCTCTCTATTAGTAGCCTGTTTGTATTTCTGTAATCTATTCCATTGCACAATTATGCTTAATTTCTTTCTATTGGTCTTCTTCCAATAGTCATTTATTTTACATGGTCAATTAACACATTTCTTAATTCTAAATGCACCTAGTTTCCTTCACCGACATGGTTTATCTGCCCTATCAACCCCTCCCTCCTCGGAGACAAAGATTAGATGAATCATGTTTTTCCTTTCAGTCTTATCAACATCTGTGGTTCAAAACTCACACTTCACATTTTCTAACAGACCCCCTTTTCTTTGCTTGTCCTCCATTTGTCTGTCAGGGCTCCATCCAAAGGGTGCTTGAAGGTGAGGTGTGTGAATGTGAGCATGGGGAACCAACTTTTGGTGACAATGCAAAGCTGTTGGTAGATTCTGGTTGTTCAGTAGGCATTGAACCCATTTTGATCGCAGTTCTATAATAGCACCCATGAAATCCCATTGTGTGTGTGTTCTCACGTGTGCATGTTAGTAGAGAGGAAATTAAATGTATGTGGTACTGTACAGTATAGCGAATACATGTAGGCCTACATAAAGGAATACATAAAAATATATATACAGTGGCTTGCGAAAGTATTCACCCCCCTTGGCATTTTTCCTATTTTGTTGCCTTACGACCTGGAATTAAAATAGATTTGTGGGGGAGGTTGTATCATTTGACTTACACAACATGCCTACCACTTTGAAGATGCAAAATATTTTTTTATTGTAAAACTAACAATAAATAAGACAAAAAAACAGAAAACTTGAGCGTACATAACTATTTACCCCCCCCCCCAAATTCAATACTTTGTAGAGACACCTTTTTCAGTAATTACAGCTGCAAGTCTCTTACCGCTTGCCCGTTCTTTAAGGCAAAACGGCTTCAGCTCCTTCAAGTTGGATGGGTTCCGCTGGTGTACAGCAATTTTTAAGTCATACCACAGATTCTCAATTGAATTCTCACTATTCCTTCAATTCTGACCAGTCCCTGCTGAAGAAAAACATACCCACAGCATGATGCTGCCACCACCATGCTTCACTGTGGGGATGGTAATTCTTGGGGTGATGGGAGGTGTTGGGTTTGTGCCAGACATAGCGTTTCCTTGATGGCCAAAAAGCTACATTTTAGTCTCACCTGACTAGAGTACCTTCTTCCATATGCTTGGGGAGTCTCCCACATGCCCTTTGGCGAACACCAAATGTGTTTGCTTATTTTTTTCTTTAAGCAATGGCTTTTTTTCTGGCCACTCTTCCGTAAAGTCCAGCTCTGTGGAGTGTGCGGATTAAAGTGGACCTATGGACAGATACTACAATCTCTGCTATGGAGCTTTGCAGCTCCTTCAGGGTTATCTTTAGTCTCTTTGTTGCCTCTGATTAATGCCCTCCTTGCCTAATCCGTGAGTTTTGGTGGGAAGCCCTCTCTTGTCAGGTTTGTTGTGGTGCCATATTCTTTCCATTTTTTAATAATGGATTTAATGGTGCTCCGTGGGATGTTCAACGTACTTCTTCTTCTTCTCTCTACTTCTCCACAACTTTGACCCTGACCTGTTTGGAGACCTCCTTGGTCTTCATGGTGCTGCTTGCTTGGTGGTGTCGCTTGCTTGGTGGTGTCGCTTGCTTGGTGGTGACGCTTGCTTGGTGGTGACGCTTGCTTGGTGGTGACGCTTGCTTGGTGGTGACGCTTGCTTGGTGGTGTCGCTTGCTTGGTGGTGTCGCTTGCTTGGTGGTGACGCTTGCTTGGTGGTGACGCTTGCTTGGTGGTGACGCTTGCTTGGTGGTGACGCTTGCTCGGTGGTGACGCTTGCTCGGTGGTGTTCCTTGCTTGGTGGTGTTGCAGACACTGGGGCCTTTCAGAACAGGTGTATATATACTGAGATCATGTGACAGATCATGTGACACTTAAATAAAGTCCACCTGTGTGCAATCTAACTAATTATGTGACTTCTGAAGGTAATTAGTTGCACCAGATCTTATTTAGGAGCTTCATAGCAAAGGGAGTGAATACATATGCACGCACCACTTTTCCATTGTTAATTTTTTTGAATTTTAAACAAGTTATTGTTTTCATTTCAGTTCAACAATTTTCAACTATTTTGTGTAGGTCCATTGCATGAAATCCAAATAAAAATCCATTTACATGACAGGTTGTAATGCAACAAATTAGGAAAAACGCCAAGGGGGATGAATACTTTTGCAAGACACTGTATGTACAGTTGAAGTCGGAAGTTTACATACACCTTAGCCAAATACATTTAAACTCAATTTTTCACAATTCCTGACATTTAATCATAGTAAAAATTCCCTGTCTTAGGTCAGTTAGGATCACCGCTTTCTGTTAAGAACGTGACATGTCAGAATAAGAGTAGAGAGAATGATTTTTTTCAGCTTTTATTTCTTTCATCACATTCCCAGTGGGACAGAAGTTTACATACACTCAAGTAGTATTTGGTAGCATTAGCTTTAAATTGTTTAACTTGGGTATAATGTTTTGGGTAGCCATCCACAAGCTTCCCACAATAAGTTGGGTGAATGTTGGCCCATTCTTCCTGACAGAGCTGGTGTAACTGAGTCAGGTTTGTAGGCGTCCCTGCTCGCACACGCTTTTTCAGTTCTGCCCACACATTTTCTATAGGATAGAGCTCAGGGCTTTGTGATGGCCACTCCAATACCTTCAATTTGTTGTCCTTAAGCCATTTTGCCACAACTTTGGAAGTATGCTTGGGGTCATTGTTCATTTGGAAGACCCATTTGCAACCAAGATTTAACTTCCTGATTGATGCCTTGAAATGTTGCTTCAATATCTCCACATCATTTTCTGTCCTCATGATGCCATCTATTTTGTGAAGTGCACCAGTCCCTCCTGCAGCAAAGCCCCCCCATAACATGATGCTGCCACCCCCATGCTTCACGGTTGGAATGATGTTCTCCGGCTTGCAAGCCTCTCCCTTTTCCTATAAACATAACGATGGTCATTATGACCAAACAGTTCTATTTTTGTTTCATCAGACCAGAGGATATTTCACCAAAAAAGTAGTCCCCATGTGGAGTTGCAACCATAGTCTGGATTTTTTATGGCAGTTTTGGAGCAGTGGCTTCTTCCTTGCTGAGCGGCCTTTCAGGTTATGTCGATATAGGACTCGTCTTACTGTGGATATAGATACTTTTGTACCTCTTTCCTCCAGCATCTTCACAAGGTCCTTTGCTGTTGTTCTGGGATTGATTTGGACATTTTGCACCAAAGTATGTTCATCTCTAGATGACAGAAGGCGTCTCCTTCTTGAGCAGTATGACGGCTGCGTGATCCCATGGTGTTTATACTTGCAAACCTTTGTTTGTACAGATGAACGTGGTACCTTCAGGCGTTTGGAAATTGCTCCCAAGGATGAATCATACTTGTGGTCTACAATTTTCTTTCTGAGGTCTTGGCTGATTTCTTTTGATTTTCCAATGATGTCAAGCAAAGAGGCACTGAGTTTGAAGGTAGGCCTTGAAATACATCCACAGGTACACCTTCAATTGACTCAAATGATGTCAATTAGCCTATCAGAAGCTTCTAAAGCCATGACATCATTTTCTGGAATTTCCAAGCTGTTTTAAAGGCACAGTCAACTTAGTTTATGTAAACTTCCGACCCACTGGAATTGTGATACAGTGAATTACAAGTGAAATAATCTGTAAACAATTGTTGGACAAATTACCTGAGTCATGCACAAAGTAGATGTCCCAAACGACTTTCCAAAACTATAGTTGGTTAACAAGACATGTGGAGTGGTTGAAAAACAAGTTTTAAATGGCTCCATCCTAAGTGTATGTAAACTTTCGACTTCAACTGTATATACCGTTGATAGAATGATTCAGACTGTAGTCATGACAAAGTACGACTGTCTGTATCTGTGACACGACTGTCTATATCTGTGAGAACGATGAGGAAGGACCCTTCCCTCACATAAATCTACTCCTGATCAGACGCCGTCGTATAAATTACAGGCAGTGAACCAGGAGATATGAGTAAAACCTCTCAAAGTAGCCTCTTCTCCTAAAGCCTCCGTTGAATATTCCACAAACCATTCCTTTTGGATATGACCTAATTGTTTTTGAGCAAGGAAGGGTTGACACAGGTTGGACACAGCCACAGTTCTTGGCATATTTTACTTCTCTCGATGCCTCCACAAACAGTCATAAACAGTACTGTACTGGCCATAAACCGGGGAGACATGTTTAAGCGTCACTCTCTCGTTGTCCCATTCTCTCTTCTTTATCTATCTCTCTTTCACTCCCACTATTCATATTTCTTACATGTGCTGTTTTCCTTTCAACGGCAGTCTCTCAGTTATCTATCAACAGTCCTGTTCTTTCTTTCACTGTTTTTCTCCTTCTCCCCTTACTCTTTCTGTGACTCGTCCTTCCACGCTTTCTTAGCATCTCTCAGTCATGTGGGCACTCTGTTCAATAAATATTTGCTGAAATATGAGCTTACCATATGAGCTGTGACTAAGCCTGCTCTCAACAAACACACAAAGACTCACACAGACAATTATAAACAGCACGGAGCGCCCCAGACAGTTTTGAAGCATGGCAGATAAGCCAACACTTATCTGTGTCTGTCTATGGTCCATTTTACGACCTTATTTTCTCCATGTCAGTGTTGAATATGAACTTTCCAGTATCTCCACCTCACCACCCTTTGTGCCTCCCTCCACACACACCCAACTAGTAATATCAAATAGGTATAATATATTGCTTTACATTAAGGCACGGTCTACCTAGCTTTACATTCATATTAGTACTCTATTAAGTTCTGTTCTTAGTGATTGTTTTGCTGTTTATGTGGCTGTTTTCTTCACCATAATGTTTACAGATGGTGTTTGTTTCCAGAGGCCAAACCTCCCTCCGCCCCCTCGCAGAATTCTGCTGACTGAACATTTTACACAAACATTACAGTGCAATTGAATGTGTTTACAAGATCATGACTGAAAGGAATTGTCTGTATGTTTCAATATGTAAACATTGAGGAGAGATGTTTGGAAAATATAATTTACTTCACCACTTACATTCCATGGGTTGTAAATATTAGATAAACGAATTCAAACAACAATTATATTTACGTGTGATTATTATAATTTGTTTAAACATTAGAACACCTATATGGTAGAGAGATGCCTTATTTCTTGTACAGTCTATGGCCGAGATGCAATATTGAAAGACCCGTAAGACAAACGTTTGGGGTAGTGCTGTTTGTCCTCGCTGCCAGTCCGTAGTAGGCCTTGAAACGAGTGAAAGCTCACAAACTACCAAAGGTAGGGGAGATAGTCTGAATGTATAGTTCTAAACATTTCGAATAACAATTTACGACTACTTACCAACATGTAACTTTACTCCACAAAATAAACCGCGCTTGGTAGTTGATAAAAGGTTTAAGGAGTCTCAGAAGCTAGCTAGCTATTTAACCAGCTAAGCTAGCTTGCGAACATTAGTTGGCTTGCTAAATTTTCTCATTTTAGCTGGCTAGTTTCCTACAATATGTTTGTTCTGACCACGTTAGCTAACTCTTGCAGACAACTTGCCAGTACAAAGTAAATGTGACATAAGTTGCGAACAATACAGCTAACCTTAATGTTAGCCAGAAGATTCTAACGTTGCGCATGTTTACATTGAGCTGCACTGGGGTCAGAACGCAATTATGGTTAGATTAAAGGCCCATTGCAATCAACGTTATTTTCCCGAGTTTTGATAATATATACCCACACTATGTAGTTGGAATAATATTGTGAAAATGATAATGCCTTTGGTGTAAGAGCTCTTTGAAAAGATCCAGGCTGTATCACAACTGGCAGTGATTGGGAGTCCCAAAGGGCGTAACACAATTAGCCCAGCGCCGTCCGGGTTTGGCCGGTGTAGGCCGTAATTGTAAATAAGAATTTGTTCTCAACTGACTTGCCGAGTTAAACATTCAATTTTAAAAAGACCACCTGAAATTTCTGCCTGTTTTGGTGTAGACCTTACAGTGAAATGCTTATTTACAAGGCCCAGCATTGCAGTTTCCCCCCCAAAATATGGATGAGAATAAGAGATAATTACAGAACAGCAGTAAAAAATAACAATATATACAGGGAGGGGTGCCGATTAGTTGAGGTAGTATGTACATGTAGGTAGAGCTATTAAAGTGACTATGCATAGATGACAACAGAGAGTGGCAGTGATGTGGAGGGGGGGGCAATGGAAATAGTCTGGGTAGCCATTTGATTAGATGTTCAGGAGTCTTATGGCTTGGGGTAATAGCTGTTTAGAAGCCTCTTGGACCTAGACTTGGCGCTCTGGTACCGCTTGCTCTGCAGTAGCAGAGAGAACAGTCTATTACTAGGGTGGCTGGAGTCTTTGACAATTTTTAGGGCCTACCTCTGACACTGCCTGATATAGAGGTCCTGAATGGCAGGAAGCTTGGCCACAGTGATGTACTGGGCCGTTTGCGCTACCCTCTGTAGTGCCTTGCGGTCGGAGGCCGAGCAGTTGCCATACCAGGCAGTGATGCAACCAGCCAGGATGCTCTCGATGGTGCAGCTGTAGAACCTTTTGAGGATCTGAGGACCCATACCAAATCTTTTCAGTCTACTGAGGGGGAATATGTTTTTGTCGTGCCCGCTTCATGACTGGCTTGGTGTCCTTGGACCATGTTAGTTTGTTGGTGATGTGGACACCAAGGAACTTGAAGCTCTCAACCTGCTACACTGCAGCCCCTTCGATGAAAATGGGGCCGTGCTCGGTCCTCTTTTTCCTTTAGTCCACAATCATCTCCTTTTACTTGATCACGTTGAAGGAGATGTTGTTGTCCTGGCACCACACGGCCAAGTCTCTGACCTACTCCTTGTAGGCCGTCCTCTTGTTGTCGGTGATCAGGCCTACCACTGTTGTGTCATCTGCAAATGTAATGATGGTGTTGGAGTCGTGCCTGGCCGTGCAGTCATGAGTGAACAGGGAGTACAGGAGGTGGCTGAGCATGCACCCTTGATGGGCCCCTGTGTTGAGGATCAGTGTGGCGGATGTGTTGTTGGCTACCCATCAGGAAGTCCAGGATCCAGTTGCAGAGGGAGGTGTTTAGTCCCAGGGTCCTTAGCTTACTGATGAGCTTTGAAGGCACTATGGTGTTGAATGCTGAGCTGTAGTCAATGAATAGCATTCTCACATAGGTTTTCCTTTTGTCCAGGTGGGAAAGGGCAGTGTGGGGTGAAATAGAGATTGCATCATCTGTGGACCTGTGGGGGCGGTATGCAAATTGGAGTGGGTCAAGGGTTTCTGGGATGATGGTGTTGATGTGAGCCATGACCAGCCTTTCAAAGCACTTCATGGCTACAGACGTGAGTGCTACGAGTCGGTAGTCATTTAGGCAGGTTACCTTAATGTTCTAGGGCACAGGTACTATGGTGGTCTGCTTAAAACATGTTGGTATTACAGACTCGGACAAGGGAGAGGTTGAAAATATCAGTGAAGACACTTGCCAGTTGGGTCAGAGCATGCTCGCAGTACACGTCCTGGTAATCCTTCTGGCCCTGCGGCCTTGTGAATGTTAACCTGTTTAAAGGTCTTACTCACATCAGCTGCAGAGTGCGTTTATCACACAGTCTTCCGGTACAACTGGGGATCTCATGCATGTTTCAGTGTTATTTTCCTCGAAGCGAGCATAGAAGTAGTTTAGCTCGTCTGGTAGGCTCGTGTCACTGGGAAGCTTCCCTTTGTGGTCTGTAATGGTTAGCAAACCCTACAACATCCAACGAGCGTCAAAGCTGGTGTAGTATGACTCGATCTTTGTCATATATTGATGCTTTGTCTGTTTAATGATTTGTCGGAGGGCATAGCTGGATTTCTTATAAGTCTCCGGGTTACAGTCCCGCTTCTTGAAAGCGGCAGCTCTAGCGTTTAGCTCAGTGCAGATGCTGCCTATCATCCATGGCTTCTGGTTGGGGTATGTACGTAAGTCACTGTGGGGACAACCTCATCGATGCACTTATTTATGAAGCCAATGACAGATGTGGTGTACTCCTCAATGCCATTGGAGGAATCCCATAAGATTTTCCAGTCTGTGCTAGCAAAACAGTCCTGTAGCTTAGCATCTGCTTCATCTGACCATTTTTTTATTGATCTAATCACTGGTGCTTCCTGCTTTAATTTTTGCTTGTAAGCAGGAATCAGGAGGATGGAATTATGGTCAGATTTGCCAAATGGCGGGCAAAGGAGAGCTTTGTATGCATCTCTGTGTGTGGAGTAAAGGTGGCCCAGAGTTCTTTACCCTCTGGTTGCACATTTAACATGCTGATAGGAATTTGGTAAAACTGATTAAGTTTCCCTGCATTAAAGTACCCGGCTACTAGGAGCGCTGCCTCAGTGTGAGAGTTTTCTTGTTTTCTTATGGAGGAATACAGCTCATTCTATGCTATCTTAGTGCCAACCTCTGACTGAGGTGGTATGTAAACAGCTACGAAGAATACAGATGAGAACTCTCTCAGTAGGTAGTGTGGTCTACAGCTTATCATGATATACTCAACCCCAGGCGAGCAATAACTCGAGACTTCCTTTGATATAGTGCACCAGCTGTTATTTACAAAAATACATAGTCCGCCGGCCCTTGTCTAACCAGACGCCACTGTTCCATACTGCCGGTACATCGTAAAAGCAACCAGCTGTATGTTGAGTTTGTCGTCGTTCAGCCACAACTCTGTGAAGCATAAGATGTTACAGTTTTTAATGTCCCGTTGGTAGTTTAATCTTCCCCGTAACTCGGCAATTTTATTGTCCAAAGATTGCATGTTTGCTAGCAGAATTGAGGGAAGTGGGGGTTTATTCGATCACCTCCGACTTCTCAGAAGGCAGCCCGCTCTCCAGCCTCTCTTTCTCCGCCTCCTCTTCATGCAGATCACGGGGGTCGGGGCCTGTTCCCGAGGGAGCCGTATATCCTCCGTCTCGGGCTCGTCAGAGTCGTGAAAGAAGAAACAGGATTCTGCTAGTCTGTGGTGAGTAATCACAGTTCTGATGTCTAGATGTTATTTTTGGTCGTATGAGACGGTAGCGGCAACATTATGTACAAAATGGGTTAAAATAATAAGTTAAAAACAAAGCAGATAAATAAACAAAAAAACACAATCGGTTGGGGGCACGTAAAACGTCTGCCTTCTGCTACGGCTCCATTTTACATCCACCAGGTGGTAAATTAGTTAATCGACCAATTAGATTATGCTGAGCTGTGGGGCACTGGTCTATGGCCCGTGATGTGAATGTAAAAAGTGGTGAGGGAGGAGCACCTTTCTCAAATTGAACAGTAATCTACACTGCGCGGTCGTGTTGTCAACATGGCAGCATGGTACATCATCCAGTAACATACAACCTCTTGCGTTTTTATCAAAAGCAATCACTTTTGAGTGTGAACACAGGCCAGATTAATCGATTCCCTTCAGTAAGCGAGTGAGTTCGAAACCTCTCTGGCAATAACAGAAAGTTTTCCATTTTCCCCGCCCCGCATAGACCACTCCCAGACAGTCCTAACAAAATTAGCCAACATAAGATATGGATCAGAAAACCTACTTCAATGCAGGGATGGGATGTTACACTGTACTCTAAATTTGACCTACAGTTGAAGTTGGAAGTTTACATACACTTAGGTGGGAGTCATTAAAACTGGTTTTTCAACCACTCCACAAATTTCTTGTTAACAAAACTATAGTTTTGGCAAGACTGTTAAGGACATCTACTTTGTGCATGACACAAGTAATTTTTTCAACAGATTTTTACAGACAGATTATTTCACTGTATCACAATTCCAGTGGGTCAGAAGTTTACATATACTAAGTTGACTGTGCCTTTAAACAGCTTGGAAAATTCCAGAAAATGATTTCATGGCTTTAAAAGCTTCTGATAGGCTAATTGACATCAGTTGAGTCAATTGAAGGTGTACCTGTGGATGTATTTCAAGGTCTACCTTCAAACTTAGTGCCTCTTTGCTTGACATCATGGGAAAATCAAAAGAAATCAGCCAAGACCTCAGAAAGACAATTGTAGACCTCCACAAGTCTGGTTCATCCTTGGGAGCAATTTCCAAATGCCTGAAGGTACCATGTTCATCTGTACAAACAATAGTACGCAAGTATAAACACCATGGGACCACGCAGCAGTCATACCGCTCAGGAAGGAGACGCATTCTGTCTCCTAGAGATGAACATACTTTGGAGAGAAAAGTGCAAATCAATCCCAGAACAACAGGAAAGGACCGTGTGAAGATGCTGGAGGAAACGGGTACAAAAGTATCTATATCCACAGTTAAACGAGTCCTATAGCGACATAACCTGAAAGGCCGCTCAGCAAGGAAGAAGCCACTGCCAAAACTGCCATAAAAAATCCAGACTATGGTTTGCAACTGCACATGGGGACAAATATCTAACTTTTTGGAGAAATATCCTTTAGGACAACAAAGTCAAGGTATTGGAGTGGCCATCACAAAGCCCTGAGCTCAATCCCATAGAAAATTTAGGGGCAGAACTAAAAAAGCGTGTGCGAGCAAGGAGAACTACAAACCTGACTCAGTTAAACCAGCTCTGCCAGGAGGAATGGGCCAAAATTCACCCAACTTATTGTGAGATGTTTGTGGAATGCTACCCAAAATATTTGACCCAAGTTAAACAATTTAAAGGCAATGCTACCAAATACTAATTGAGTGAATGTAAACTTCTGACCCACTGGGAATGTGATGAATGAAATAAAAGCTGAAATAAATCATTCGCTCTACTATTCTTCTGACATATCATTTTCTTAAAAGAAAGCGGTGATCCTAACTGACCTAAGACAGAGATTTTTTACTATGATTAAATGTCAGGAATTGTGAAAAACTGAGTTTAAATGTAGTTGGCTAAGATGTATATAAACTTCCGACTTCAACTGTATATCCAAACTGATACATCAAGAAGATTGAAATACTGCTAGTTTTCTGTAAAACTACCCTTTTTATCCGCATGCTAGCTAGCATTAGCCACTGCCACCATTTTTTGGAATAGCAGTGGCAGCCAATCAGTTCATTTGTTGTTTTTTGCAACATGTCATTCTATAATGGCTGCTGTGGCTCCTGCTGGATAGCATGAGGATGAAAATAGGCAGTCGTTCAATCTTCCCGGTGTAACAGTTGGGACAATTCGGAGTACAACACAATTTCTCATCCCCGGAGTCTAACCATGATGTCGTTCCGACCCCAGTGCAACTCATTGTAAACAAGCATAACGGTAGGGTCGGAATCTGCTGGCTTGCTGTAATGTGTGCAAGGCATGTCTGTCATGTTGCTGCTTAAACTAAAGTGAAACTAATTTGATGCATTTTGAACATCTCGTTACCACAGGCAACATCATGTCGGCGGACACCAAAATCGCAGAGCTTTTAACAGAGCTCCATCAACTCATCAAGCAGACGCAGGTAAGTCTCAACCAATGGTTTCTACACCCAAGTGCTGTTGTCATCAGGAGCACTGACCTGTGATTCAGGTACCACAGTGGAGGAATAGCTACCTAGCTGGTTATATTCAAATGTGACTCCAATTACTCATATTTTTACATCATGCCATCATAGGGATTGAAGTCACATTTGGGAGTAGTGTAATAACTAGCAATACAGAATAGGAATGATATTCAGAGATCAAATTAAATCTCATTGCCAAACATCAATCACTGTAATACATTTACATTTTGTGTGCACATTGCATGTTATTTTTGCTGATATATTGCATCATTTTGCGGCTATGCAACAACCACATTGTAATATTAATCCCTTTCCTTCCCTTTTTCAGGAGGAGCGGTCGCGCAGTGAACACAACCTGCTCAACATCCAGAAAACACATGAGAGGATGCAGACTGAGAACAAGAGTGAGCCTCTACCTCGCCTCCCCACATTCTCCTTTGTCCATCCACACTGCAACACTGTTTTAAAACTCTTCATATTACTGTTACACACTGTTTCTATTTATGTATCATCTGGCTAAGCCAGACACACACACGTTATGTTCTTCTATCCTCGTGGGGACCTAAAATGAATTTCCATTCAAAATCCTATTTTCTCTAACCCCTAAACCTAACCTTTACTTGTAACCCTAAACCTTTACCACTAACTTCTTATCTGAATTGTAACCCTAAACCCTAAGATCAAAATATTACTATCCTTGTGGGGACTTTGGGGCTTTTAGATCCCCATAAGGATAGACACACACACACACACACACACACACACACACACACACACACACACACACACACACACACACACACACACACACACACACACACACACACACACACACACACACACACACACACACACACACACACACACACACACACACACACACACACACACACACACACACACACACACACACACAGTGTAATAAGGTGTTATTCTTGTTTCTCCCTCCCCCAGCCTCCCCTTACTACCGGACTAAGCTGAGGGGACTCTACACCACAGCCAGAGCAGATGCTGAGGCAGAGTGCAGGTCGGTAGCCTACACTTGAAAAAGAAAAGGAGAGCCGCACACTCTAGGAGCTCAGATGCAATAATTTAATAACCTAATAACCAACGCTTCGACAGACAAGCTGTCATCATCAGGGTAGCCTACACTGATATCCCTATGCCCCTTGCCCTATGGACCCTTGAAGTGTCCACTGATCTGATATGGTAGGTTTGGTGTAAGCCATTTAATGTAATGTTTCCTTTCACCTATCCAACTTTGGTAGTTCAGTGATTGGATGTGTTTTCAGAAATCATCGCAACCATGTGGAGTACGTAAGTACGGCTTAATTCCAAAGAAATAAGTCGGGCGTCACTCTTTCTCTCCCACAGTATTCTTCGTCATGCTCTCGACAAAATTGCAGAGATCAAATCCTTATTGGAGGAGAGGCGAATAGGTAAGAATGGAAGGAAGGAGACGAGAATAAGCCACTGTTAACTATTGAGATGCAGCCCATGCCTCACTCTTTCCTCTCCCCCAGCGGCTAAGATGGCAGGGGTGAACAGCGACAATGACCCCCCCAGGAAGACCATGCGGAGGGGGGTGCTGATGACACTGCTCCAACAGTCAGCCATGACGCTCCCGCTGTGGATTGGCAAGCCAGGAGACAGGTAGGGTCTGATGATTCAGTCTCTCCTGAGCTCAGTATAGTAGTGCACAACATTTTACAACTGGAAACAAAAATGTGTGTTCTTTTTTTTTTTTTTTTGTGTTTTTCACCCCAATTTCGTGGTATCCAATTGGTAGTAGTTACAGTTTTGTCTCATCGCTGCAACTCCCGTACAGACTCGGGAGAGGCAAAGGTCGAGAGCCATGCATCCTCCGAAACACAACCCAACCAAGCTGCACTGCTTCTTGACACAATGCCCATCCAACCCGGAAGCCAGCCGCACCAATGTGTCGGAGGAAACACCGTACACCTGGCGACTGTGTCGGCGTGCACTGCGCCCGGCCCGCCACTGGAGTTGCTAGTGGGCGATGAGACAAGGATATTCCTGGCGGCCAAACCCACCCTAAGCTGAACGACGCTGGGCCAATTGTGCAGCGGCCAGCTGCGACAGAGCCTGGACTGAAACCCAGACTCTCTAGTGGCCCAGCACAGTGCCTTAGACCACTGCGCCACTCGGGAGGCCAAAATCTGTGTTCTTGTTGTGTACATTTCAAGTTCAGTACCCCCCCCCATTTATTTTCCACCTGCCCCTTTTTTCTGTCCTCCATTACTATATTACTCCCTCAACCCTAAAACCCTCCATCCTTCCCTGTATCCTCCTCTCCTCCAGTCCTCCTCCCCTATGTGGGGCGATGCCAGCCAACAGTGACTATGTGGCCAAGCAAGGGGACAAGGTGGCAGCGCGGGTCAAGGCCGTGGACGGAGACGAACAGTGGATCCTGGCCGAGGTGGTCAGCTACAGCCACTCCACCAACAAGTAACTATCAGCAAATCAGCTCCAGCCTCTCTTAGCCAATCAAGTACAGCCATGTACCACTATTACCAATCAACTACAGCCTTTAACACTTTTAGCCAATCAGCTACAACACAGACTGTTTTGAGTTGTATTCTTTTGCTCTATCCTTCAGGTACGAAGTGGATGACATTGATGAGGAAGGAAAAGAGTAAGTCAATGTCTTCATTTTCTATATTTCTTTTCCTACTATTTTGTCTTGTAGTACATTGAAAATCTCAACTGAAAATCTCACCTTGGATATAATGACAATTATCTACTCTACTTCTTATCTCCCCCCCTCCCATCCTCCTACTCCAGGAGACACACCCTGAGCAGGCGGCGTATCATCCCCCTGCCCCAGTGGAAGGCCAACCCAGAGACTGACCCGGAGGCCCTGTTCAGTAAAGACCAGCTGGTGCTGGCCCTCTACCCCCAGACCACCTGCTTCTACAGAGCCCTCATCCACACACACCCACACCGGGTGAGACAAGGAAAGGGAGAGGAGCGGGGGGGGGGCTGATTGACGTCATTTGAATAGATTTTGTTTGATGACAACTGGTTCAGAGATCATGTTACTGTACACCAAACCCTACATCCAAGCAGGCCCCTCGCTTGGCAGCTTCCCCTCCATCCTTCCAACCTTAACCATCATTGGGGAAAATGCTAAACTGACCCCAAATCAGTGAACTCTGTTCTCTCCACTAACCGCCATGCTCTCTCTGCTCTCTCAGCCCCAGGACGACTACTCAGTGCTGTTTGAGGACACGTCGTACGCAGACGGCTACTCCCCGCCCCTCAACGTAGCTCAGAGATACGTGGTGGCCTGCAAAGAGAACAAAAAGAAGTAAAGAAGAGACTGATGAAGAGAGGAGTCAGGAGAAATCAAGGGGACTGTAACTGAAGATACTGTATTTTGTCAGATTTGACAAGTACACTGTGTAGACAAGTGTTCCTAGACCAGTGTTTCCAACCACCCCCTCCCCAGAATAACAATGGATTCCATACCATAACCACACGTATGGACACACTGAGGGCGGGTTTCAAATAAAATAACATCAAATCAAACTTTACTTGTCACATGCGCCGAATACAAGTGTAGACCTTACTGTGAAATGCTTATTTACAAGCCCTTAACCAAAGGTGCAATTCAAGAAGAATGAATAAAATATTTACCAAATAAACTAAAGTAAAAAATAATAAAAAGTAACACAATAACAAGGCTATATACAGAGGGTACCGATACCGAGTCAGTGTGCGGGGGTACAGGTTGTAGAGGTCATTTGTACATTTAGGTAGGGGTGAAGTGACTATGCATAATAAACCGCGAGTAGCAGCAGTGTACAAAACAAATGGAGGGGGGTCAATGTAATAGTCTGTTGGCCATTTGATTAATTGCTCAGCAGTCTTATGGCTTGGGGGTAGAAGCTGTTTAGGAGCCTTTTGGTCCTAGACTTGGCGCCCGGGTACTGCTTGCCGTGCGGTAGCAGAGAAAATAGTCTATGACTTGGGTGACTGGAGTCTGACAATTTTATGGGCTTTCCTCTGACACCGCCTATTATATAGCTTCTGGATTGCAGGAAGCTTGGCCCCGGTGATGTACTGGGCCATACGCACTACCCTCTGTAGCGCCTTAAGGTCAGATGCCGAGCAGTTGCCATACCAGGCGGTCAGGATGCTCTCTATGGTGCAGCTGTAGAACTCTTGAGGATCTGGGGATCAATGCCAAATCTTTTCAGTCTCCCGAGGGGGAAAAGGTTTTGTCGTGCCCTCTTCATGATTCTTGGTGTGTTTGGACTAGAGGTCGACCTATGATTTTTTTTTTAACGCCGACCGATATCGATACCAATTATTTGGAGAACCAAAAAAAGCCGATACTGATTAATCGGCCGTTTTTAAAATTTATTTTATTTATTTGTTATAATGACAATTACAACAATACTGAATGAACACTTATTTTAACTTAATATAATACATCAAAAATTTCAATTTAGCCTCAAATAAATAATGAAACATGTTCAATTTGGTTTAAATAATGCAAAAACAAAGTGTTGGAGAAGAAAGTAAAGGTGCAATATGTGCCATGTAAGAAAGCTAACGTTTAAGTTCCTTGCTCAGAACATGACAACATATGAAAGCTGGTGGTTCCTTTTAACATGAGTTTTCAATATTCCCAGGTAAGAAGTTTTAGATTGTAGTTATTATAGGAATTATAGGACTATTTCTCTCTATACCATTTGTATTTCATTAACCTTTGACTATTGGATGTACTTATAGGCACTCTAGTATTGCCAGTCTAACAGTATAGCTTCCGTCCCTCTCGACAGCCACCCTCGAAGCAGCGTTACCCATGCAGAGCAAGGGGAACAACTACTCCAAGAACGAGTGACATTTGAAACGCTATCAGCGCGCACCCCGCTAACTAGCTAGACGTTTCACATCGGTTACACCAGCCTAATCTCGGGAGTTGATAGGCTTGAAGTCATAAACAGTGCAATGCTTGACGCACAACGAAGAGCTGCTGGCAAAACGCACGAAAGTGCTCTTTGAATCAATGCTTACGAGACTGCTGCTGCCTACCACCGCTCAGTCAGACTGCTCTATGAAATCATAGACTTAATTATAACATAACACCCAGAAATACGAGCCGTAGGTCATTAATATGGTCGAATCCGGAAACTATCATCTCGAAAACAAGATGTTTATTCTTTCAGTGAAATACAGAACCGTTCCGTATTTTATCTAAGGGGTGGCATCCATTAGTCTAAATATTCCTGTTACATTGCACAACCTTCAATGTTATGTCATAATTATGTACAATTCTGGCAAATTAGGCGGCCCAAACTGTTGCATATACACTGACTCTGCGTGCAATGAAATCAAGAGAAGTGACACAATTTCACCTGGTTAATATTGCCTGCTAACCTGGATTTCTTTTAGCTAAATATGCAGGTTTAAATATATATACTTCTGTGTATTAATTTTAAGAAAGGCATTGATGTTCATGTTTAGGTACACATTGGAGCAACGATATGCACCGCATCAATTATATGCAAAGCAGCACACGCTAGATAAAGTAGTAATATCATCAACCATGTGTAGTTAACTAGTGATTATGATTGATTGATTGTTTTTTATAAGATAAGTTTAATGCTAGCTATCAACTTACCTTGGCTTACTGCATTCGCGTAACAGGCAGTCTCCTTGTGGAGTGCAATGAGAGGCAGGTGGTTAGAGCGTTGGACTAGTTAACTGTAAGTTTGAATCCCCTGAGCTGACAAGGTGAAAATCTTTCATTCTGCCCCTGAACGAGGCAGTTAATCCACCGTTCCTAGGCTGTCATTGAAAATAAGAATGTGTTCTTTTCTTCTTAACTGACTTGCCTAGTTAAATAAAGGTGTAAAAAAAAGAAATTGGCAAGATCGGTGTCCAAAAATACAGATTTCCGATTGTTACGAAAACTTGAAATCAGCCCTAATTAATCGGCCATTCCGATTAATCAGTCGACCTCAAGTTTGGACCATGATAGATCATTGGTGATGTGGACACCAAGGAACTACAGCCCCTTGATGTTAATGGGGGGCCTGTTCGGCCCTCCTTTTCCTGTAGTCCACGATCAGCTCCTTTAGTCTTGCTCACATTGAGGGAGAGGTTGTCCTGACATCACATTGCCAGTTCTCTGACCTCCCTCCTCCCTGTCGTTGTTGGTGATCAGGCCTACCACTGTTGTGTCATCAGCAAACCTAATGATGATGTTGGAGTCTTGTTTGGCCGCGCAGTCGTGGGTGGACAGGGAGTGCAGGAGGGCACTAAGTACACACCCCTGAGGGGCCCCAATATTGAGGATCAGCGTGGCAGACGTGTTTTTGCCTACCCTTACCACCTGCGGGCGGCCCGTCAGGAAGTCCAGGATCCAGTTGCAGAGGGAGGTGTTTAGTCCCATGGTCCTTAGCTTAGTGATGAGCTTTGAGGGCACTATGGTGAGCTGTAGTCAATGAACACCATTCTCACATAGGTGTTCCTTTTGTCCAGGTGTGAAAGGGCAATGTGTAGTGCGATTGCATCATCTGGATCTGTTGGAGCGCAATGTGAATTGGAGTGGGTCTAGGGTGTCCGGGAGGATGCTGTTGATGACCAGCCTTTCAAAGCACTTCATGGCTACCGACGTGAGTGCTACGGTGTGATAATCATTTTAGGCAAGTTACCTTAGCTTCTTTGGGCACAGGGACTATGGTGGTCTGCTTGAAACATGCAGGTATTACAGACTCAGTCAGGGAGAGGTTGAAAATGTCAGTGAAGACACTTGCCAGTTGGTCCGCACATGCTTTGAGTACACATCCTGGTAATCCATCTGGCCCTGCGGCTTTGTGAATGTTGACCTGTTTAAAGGTCTTGCACACATCGGCTACCGAGAGCGTTATCACACAGTCATCCAGAACATCTGGTGCTCTCGTGCATGCTTCAGTGTTGCTTGCCTCGAAGCGAGCATAAAAGGCATTTAGCTCATCTGGTAGGCTCGCGTCACTGAGCAGCTCATGTCTGGGTTTTCCTTTAGTCCATAATAGTTTAAGCCCTGCCACATCTGACGTGCGTCAGAGTTGGTGTAGTAGGATTCAATCTTAATCCTGTATTGACGCTTTGCTTATTTGATGGTTCGTCTGAGGGCATAGCGGGATTTCTTATAGGCGTCCGGGTTTTGTGTCCCGCTCCTTGAAAGCGGCAGCTTTAGCTCGATGCGGATGTTGCCCATGGCTTCTGGTTGAGATATGTACGTACGGTCACTGTGGGGACGATGTCGTCAATGCACTTATTGATGAAGCCGATGACTGAGATGGTATACTCCTCAATGCCATTGGATGAATCCCTGAACATATTCTAGTCTGTGCTAGCAAAACAGTCCTTTAGTGTAGCATCCACATCATCTGACCACTTCTGTATTGAGCGAGTCACTGGTACTTCCTGCTTTCGTTTTTTTGCTTGTAAGCAGGAATCAGGAGGATAGAATTACGGTCAGATTTGCCAAATGGAGGGCAGGGGAGAGCTTTGTATGGATCTCTGTGTGTAGAGTAAAGGCGGCCTTTTTTTCCCTCTGGTTGCACATGTGACATGTTGGTAAAAAAAAAATGTTTTGGTACGCTATCTGTGAGGCTCAGTCAATCTAGGGAGTTGTATTGATATCCAACTGTGTGTTATGGCTAATCTGTTTTGTCATTGTGAGACGTGCAGGATGTTCTGTGCTTTTCTCTGTCTGTATTGGCCTGGTAGTGACATGACTATGCTTCTTGTGGAATGAGCTATGCTGCATGTGTTTTAATATTTTAAAAAATATATATTTTGTAGCAGGCTCAAGGGTGTGGGGTTGCCTCATCACCAATTTCAATAACAAAACATGCATCAGTAGCACAAATAGAATGCAAAATTGGAAGTTTATTAAGGGTTTTGGTACACTGGGGAAGAGAGGGGACTTCACCAATCCCCACAATTCACAAGCCGTTTTCCAGGGGTAATTCTCACACTCGGGTCCTCAGCCAATCCGGTCCGGTACACAAGGGGGGTAGTCCAACAGTCCGGGTCACAACGGGTAATCTCACAGATAGTGTCCTCTCTTTTCCCACTCTTCATAACACTCTAGATTCTCTCCTACTCTGCCCCTTTGTGCAGGCTGCTTCCTCCTTTATCCCAAAGCACTCGCTGAATTAAAGAAACACAGCCTTTCCTCCGTTCTCTTCCATCTCTCCACAGCTGTGCCCTTTGAAGATAGTAAAAGAACAGGATTGGCTGAAGAACTGTGGTCACTTCTCAGAGGCTCTTTGTCTTACGCCATGTGACCAGGTTACTCAGAAGCAAAGAGAAATTGAAACAATACAGGTCTATCTGTTCCTCAAGTATATCTCTATCCCATGTCCTTGACTACACACCTAGACCAACTGGTTGGAGTTCATGTGGAAGAGCTGAACCATACTTTCTCAGGAGCACAGCATTGGCACTAAAGAAATGTCTTTACTGTCGTTAAGCATATTAATTGTTAACTATTAATATTAAACAGAAAAGGTAAATATGGTATTTTTCTCTCACAACACCAAGGGTTTTCTTTATTTTTACTATTTTCTACATTGTAGAATAATAGGGAAGACATCAAAACTATGAAATAACACATGGAATGTTTAACCAAAAATGTGTTAAACAAATATATTTTATATTTGAGATTCAGCAAAGTACCCACCCTTTGCCTTGATGACAGCTTTGCACACTCTTGTCATTCTCTCAACCAGCTTAATGAGGTAGTCACCTGGAATGCATTTCAATTAACAGGTGTGCCTTGCTAAAAGTTCATTTATGGAATTTCTTTCCTTAATGTGTTTAAGCCAATTGTTGTGTTGTGACAAGGTAGGGTTGGTATACAGAAGATTTGGTAAAAGACCAAGTCCATATTATTGCAAGAACAGCTCAAATAAGCAGAGAAACAACAATACATCATTACTTTAAGACATGAAGGTCAGTCAATCCGGGACATTTCAAGGACTTTGAAAGTTTCTTCAAGTGTAGTTGCAAAAACCATCAAGCACTATGATGAAACTGGCTGTCATGAGGACCGCCACAGGAAAGGAAGACCCAGAGTTACCTCTGCTACAGAGGATAAGTTCATTACAGTTACCAGCCTCAGAAATTGCAGCCCAAATAAATGCTTTACAGAGCTCAAGTAACAGACATCTCAACATCAACTGTTCAGCGGAGACTATGTGAATCAAGCCTTCATGGTCAAATTGCTGCAAAGAAACCACTACTAAAGGACAGCAATAATAAGAAGAGACTTGCTTGGACCAAGAAACACAAGCAATAGACATTATACCGTTGGAAATCTGTCATTTGTTCTGATGAGTCCAAATGTGAGATTTTAAGTTCCAACCACTGTGTCTTTGTGAGTCGCAGAGTAGGTGAAAGGTAATCTCTGCATGTGTGGTTCCCATCTGGTTTGCGCTTAGTGGGACTATCATTTGTTTTTCAACAGGACAATGAGCAAACACACCTTCTGGCTGTGTAAGGGCTATTTCACCAAGAAGGAGAGTGATGGAGTGCTGTATTAGATAACCTGGCCTCCACAATCACCCAACCTCAACCCAATTGAGATGGTTTGGGATGAGTTGGACTGAAGAATGAAGGAAAAGCAGTCAACAAGTGTGTGTGGGAACTCCTTCAAGACTGTTGTAAAAGCATTCCAGGTGAAGCTGGTTGAGAGAATGCCAAGCGTGTGCAAAGCTGTCATCACAGCACTCCATCACTCTCCTTCTTGGTGAAATAGCCCGTACACAGATTCTTTGAAGAATCTAAAATACATTTTTTTAAATGTAACACTTTTTTTTGGTTACTACATGATTCCATATGTGTTATTTCATAGTTTTAATATCTTCGCTATAATTCCTCAATGTATAGTAAAAAATAATAATAGTAAAAATAAAGAAAAACCCTTGAATGACTAGGTTTGTCCAAACTTTTGACTGGTATTATTATATATATAATATATATAATATATATATTTGGGCTCTATTTGAGTACACTTTATTTGCTAGTGTAACGGCATTCTTCCTCCTCTTCCTCTTCTTTTAAGACATAAACTGAACACTATGAAATACAAAACAATAAACGTGAACATGAACGAAACCGAAACAGTACACCCACAACACAGAAACAAACACCCACAACTCAAAAGTGAAACCCAGGCATCCTAAGTATGATTCTCAATCAGAGACGACTAACGACACCTGCCTCTGAGAACCATACCAGGCTGAACTCAAAACCCCAACATATAAAAACACACAGACTGCCCACCCCAACTCAAGCCCTGACCATATTAAATAAAGACAAAACAAAGGAAATAAAGGTCAGAACGTCACAGTACTCCCCCCCCCCCAAAGGTGCGGACTCCGGCCGCAAAACCTGAACCTATAGGGGAGGGTCTGGGTGGGCGTCTGTCCGCGGTGGCGGCTCTGGCGTGGGACTTGGACCCCACTTCACCACAGTTTTTGTCCGCCTCCTCAACCGCCCCCGTGGCCTTTTATGAGCGGCAACTCTCGCCGCCAACCTCGGACTGGGGACCCTAGAAATGGGTCCCGAATGAACGTGAGATTCCGGCAGCGCCGGACAGGCGGGAGACTCCGGCAGCTCCGGAGTGAAGGGCGATTCTGGCATCGCCTGGCTGACTGACGGCTCTGGCGGCTCCTGGCTGACTGGCGACTCCTGGTTGACTGGCGGTTCAGGCGGCTCCGGGCGGCTCTGGCAGCCCAGGACAGACGGGCAGCTCTGGCGGCCCAGGACAGACGGGCGGCTCTGGCGGCCCGGGACAGACGGGCGGCTCTGGCGGCCCGGGACAGACGGGCGGCTCTGGCGGCCCGGGACAGACGGGAGACTCTGGCGGCACGGGAAAGACGGGAGACTCTGGCGGCACGGGAAAGACGGGAGACTCTGGCGGCTCAGGACAGACGGGAGACTCTGGCGGCTCAGGACAGACGGGAAACTCTGGCGGCTCAGGACAGACGGGAGACTCTGGCGGCTCAGGACAGACGGGAGACTCTGGCGGCTCAGGACAGACGGGAGACTCTGGCGGCTCAGGACAGACGGGAGACTCTGGCGGCTCAGGACAGACAGGAGACTGGCGGCTCAGGACAGACAGGAGACTGGCGGCTCAGGAGAGGAGGAAGGCTCTGGCAGCGCTGGACAGGCGGGAGCACCTGTAGGGAGAAGACGGAGAGACAAGCCTGGTGCGGGGGGCTGCCACCGGAGGGCTGGGGCGTGGAGGTGGCGCTGGATAGACCGGACCGTGCAGGCGAACTGGAGCTCTTGAGCACCGAGCCTGCCCAACCTTACCTGGTTGAATGCTCACCATAGTCAGGCCAGTGCGGCGAGGAGGAATTGCCCGCACTGGGCTGTGCTGGCGAACCAGGGACACCATGCGCAAGGCTGGTGCCATGTGCGCCGGCCCAAGGAGACGCACTGGAGACCAGATGTGTAGAGCCGGCTTCATTGCACCCGGCTCGATGCCCACTTTAGTCTGGCCGATACGAGGAGCTGGAATGTACCGCACTGGGCTATGCTCCCGCACCGGGGACACCGTGCGCTCCACCACATAACACGGTGCCTGCCCGGTCACTCTCGCTCTCCGGTAAGCACGGGAAGTTGGCGCAGGTCTCCTTCCTGGCTTTGCCACACTCCCTGTGTGCCTCCTCCCAATCAATTTTTGTGGCTGCCTCTCGGGCTTCCAGCCGTGCTGCCGAGCTAGCCCCTCATAATGCCGCATCTTGGCTTTCGCTGCCTCCAGCTCTGCCTTGGGGCGGCGATATTCACCCGGCTGTGCCCAGGGTCCCTTTCAGTCTAATATCTCCTCCCAAGTCCATCTCTCTAGGTATCACTGCCTCTCCTGCTGCCTGTTACCATGCTGCTTGGTCCTTTCTTGGTGGGTGTTTCTGTAACGGCATTCTTCCTCTTCTGAGGAGGAGTAGCGAGAAGGATCGGAGGACCATTGCGCAGCATGGTAAGTGTCCATAACGTTTATTTTAAGACACAAACTGAACACTATGAAATACAAAACAATAAACGTGAACATGAACGAAACCGAAACAGTACCGTGTGGCAACAAACACTCACACGGAAACAAACACCCACAACTCAAAAGTGAAACCCAGGCTACCTAAGTATGATTCTCAATCAGAGACAACAAATGACACCTGCCTCTGATTGAAAACCAAACTAGGCATAATTCAAAACCCCAACATAGAAAAACACACATAGACTGCCCACCCCAACTCACGCCCTGACCATACTAAATAAAGACAAAACAAAGGAAATAAAGGTCAGAACATGACAGCTAGAAGATAGAGTAGACTGTTCAATCTCTTCAAGAAATCAAATTTTCATAAATGATTTAAAATGACATATAGTAGTGTTTTTCCTTTGTCCCTGAAAGCAAGGACATCATTTCCCTATGGTTCTAAGATTAAGCATCTTAATTAGGCTAAGTTCATTGTTAGAACCATAGGATGTTCTAACGATTAACTTAGCCTTAAGATGTTTTTGGGAAACCAGGTCCAGAACAGAAATAAAAACAATACAGCATAAAGATAGGCTAAAACTGCTTCTCCAATAGACGTACATACCCCAACCAGAAGCCATGGATTACAGTCAACATTTGCACTGAGCTAAAGGGTAGAGCTGCCGCTTTCAAGGAGCGGGACTCTAACTCGGAAGCTTATAAGAAATCCCATTTGTACATTTGTAGGCGATGTCATAGTGATGTTGGCTAGCAAAGCTCATGCATAGAAGAAACACATAGTTGGGTCTAACGGTTGTCTCGCGCTGAACTGTGCATGTGCAGAGCTTGAAATCCATGGCACTCCTTGGATATAAAGTTTTTTTTGACAAAAATGTCAGTTTGTATATTTCACGAGGTTGGTTGTAAAGTTCTTAAGTAAAAATACTTGAAAGCATATCAAATTTTATTTGTCACATGCGTCGAATGTCTTAGTGTGCTTGGACCATGTTAGTTTGTTGGTGAAGTAACTTGAAGCTCTCAACCTGCTCCACTACAGCCCCGTCGAGAATGGGGGCGTGCTCGGTCCTCCTTTTCCTGTCGTCCACAATCATCTCCTTTGTCTTGATCACGTTGAGGGAGAGGTTGTTGTCCTGGCACCACACGGCCAGGTCTCTGACCTCCTCCCTATAGGCTGCCTTGTCATTGTCGGTGATCAGACCTACTACCACTGTTGTGCCTGGCCATGCAGTCATGAGTGAACAGGGAGTACAGGAGAGGACTAGACACCGTGAGGGGCCCGTATTGAGGATCAGCGTGGCGGAATGTGTTGCTACCGACCCTTACCACCTGGGGGTGGCCTGTCAGAGGGAGGTGTTTAGTCCCAGGGTCCTTAGCTTAATGATGAGCTTTGAGGGCACTATGGTGTTGAACGCTGAGCTGTAGTCAATGAGTAGCATTCTCACTTAGGTGTTCCTTTTGTCCAGGTGTGAAAGGGCAGTGTGGAGTGCAATAGAGATTGCATCATCTATTGGGGTGGAATGCAAAATGGTGGGTCTAGGGTTTCTGGGATAATGGAGTTGATGTGAGCCATCACCAGCACTTTCAAAGCACTTCATGGCTACAGACGTGAGTGCTACGGTCTGTAGTCAATTAGGCAGGTAACCTTAGTGTTTTTGGCCAAAGGGACTATGGTGGTCTGCTTGAAACATGTTGGTATTACAGACTCAGACAGGGAGAGGTTGAAAATATCAGTGAAGACACTCTCCAGTTGGTCAGCGCATGCTCGGAGTACACGTCCTGGTAATCCGTCTGTGAATATTGACCTGTTTAAAGGTCTTACTCACATTGGCTACGGAGAGCGTCGTCAGTCGCTCACACAGTCGTCAGGAACAGCTGATGCTCTCATGCATGTTGCAGTGTTACTTGCCTCGAAGCGAGCATAGAAGTAATTTAGCTCGTCTGGTAGGCTTGTGTCACTGGGAAGCTTGCAGCTGTGCTTCCCTTTGTAGTCTGTAATAGTTTGCAAGCCCTGCCACATCCGACGAACGTCGGAGCCGGTGTAGTACGATTGATTCGACTTTAGTCCTGTATTGATGCTTTGCCATTTTGATGGTTCGTTGGAGGGCATAGCGGAATTTCTTATAAGCTTCCGAGTTAGAGTCCCGCTCCATGAAAGCGGCAGCTCTACCCTTTAGCTCAGTGTGAATGTTGACTGTAATCCATGGCTACTGGTTGGGGTATGTACGTACAGTCAGTGTGGGGACGACGTGATCAATGCACTTATTTGTGAAGCCAGAGACTGATGTGGTTTACTCCTCAATGCCATTGGAGGCATCCCGGAACATATTCCAGTTTGTGCTCGCAAAACAGTCCTGTAGCTTAGCATCTGCTTCATCTGACCACTTTTTTATTAATCTAGTCACTGGTGCTTCCTACTTTTAATTTTTGCTTGTAAGCAGGAATCAGGAGGATAGAATTATGGTCAGATTTGGGGGTGAGGGAGAGCTTTGTGCGCGTCTCTGTGTGTGGAGTAAAGGTGGTCTAGAGTTTTCCCCTCTGGTTGCACATTTAACATGCTGGTAAAAATTAGGTAAAACATATTTAAGTTTCCCTGCATTAAAGCCCCCGGCTACTAGAAGTGCCGCCTCTGGATGAACGTTTTCCTGTTTGCTAATGGCCGTATACAGCTCATTGAGTGAAGTCATAATACCAGCATCGGTTTGTGGTGGTAAATAGACAGCTACGAAGAATATAGATGAAAACTCTCTTGGTAGATAGTGTGGTATACAGCTGATTAATGAGATACTCTACCTCAGGCGAGAAAAACCTTGAGACTTCCTTAGATATCGTGCACCAGCTGTTGTTTACAAATATACATAGACCGCCACCCCTTGTCTTAACAGAAGCTGCTGTTCTATCCTGCCGATACAGTGTGTAACACGCCAGCTATATGTTATTCATGTCGTTGTTCAGTCACGACTCGGTGAAACATAAGATATTACCATTTTTAATGTTAAGTTGGTAGGATATACGTGCTTGTAGTTCATCCACTTTATTATCCACCGATTGTACATTGGCCAATAGTACCGATGGCAAAGGCAGATTAGCCACTCGTCGCCGGATCCTTACAAGGCATGACGATCTCCTTCCACGATATCTCTGTCTCTTTCTCCTGCGAGTGACAGCGATGAGAGCCTCATCGGGTGTCTCACCTCACCTTTTCCTCCTGGTGGTTACCCAGCATTGTTGCTTATTTACCAGGTAAGAATACGTGAAAACTAAACAAGGACTGGAGCAATAGACTCAACGAGAGCTTTACGTAAATGTTGTGTCTTAGAAAAGCTGGGCCTGGCTGACATGAAAAATACATTACGGGGAAAGGATCCACAGGCAAAGAGGCTGATTATCTTTCTGCACATCTCTTCATTTAAAGTCATGGCCAAAAGTTTTAAGAATGACACAAATATTAATTTTCACAGTCTGCTGCCTCAGTTTGTGTTATGGCAATTTGCATATGAAGAATGATCAGTTGAATTGCAATTAATTGCAAAGTCCCTATTTGCCATGCAAATGAACTGAATCCCCAAAAAACATTTCCACTGCATTTCAGCCCTGCCACAAAAGGACCAGCTGACCCCATGTCAGTGATTCTCTCGTTAACACAGGTGTGAGTGTTGACGAGGATAATGCTGGAGATCACTCTGTCATGCTGATTGAGTTCGAATAACAGACTGGAAGCTTCAAAGTAGGGTGGTGCTTGGAATCATTGTTCTTCCTTGTCAAACATGGTTACCAGCAAGGAAACACGTGCCATCATTGCTTTGCACAAGAAAGTCCAGCAAGCGCCAGGACCGTCTCCTAAAGTTGATTCAGCTGCGGGATCAAGGCACAACCAGTACAGAGCTTGCTCAGGAATGGCAGCAGGCAGGTGTGAGTGCATCTCATTTGGTTTCATCTGACCATATGACATTCTCCCAATCTTCTTCTGGATCATCCAAATGCTCTCTAGAAAACTTCAGATGGACCTGGACATGTACTGGCTTAAGCAGGGGGACACGTCTGGCACTGCAGGATTTGAGTCCCTGGCGGCGTAGTGTGTTACTGATGGTAGGCTTTGTTACTTTGATCCCAGCTCTCTGCAGGTCATTCACTAGGTCCCCCCGTGTGGTTCTGGGATTTTTGCTCACTGTTCTTGTGATCATTTTGACCCCACGGGGTGAGATCTTGCGTGGAGCCCCAGATCGAGGGAGATTATCAGTGTGTGTATGTCTTCCATTTCTTAATAATTGCTCCCACAGTTGATTTCTTCAAACCAAGCTGCTTATCTATTGCAGATTCAGTCTTCCCAGCCTGGTGCAGGTCTACAATTTTGTTTCTGGTGTCCTTTGACAGCTCTTTGGTCTTGGCCATAGTGGAGTTTGGAGTGTGACTGTTTGAGGTTGTGGACAGGTCTTTTATACTGATAACAAGTTCAAACATGTGCCATTACTAAAGGTAATGAGTGGAGGACAGAGGAGCCTCTTATAAAGAAGAAGTTACAGGTCTGTGAGTGCCAGAAATCTTGCTTGTTTGTAGGTGACCAAATACTTATTTTCCACCATAATTTGCAAATAAATTCATAAAAAATCCTACAATGTGATTTTCTGGATTTTTTTACATTTATTTTGTCTATCATAGTTGAAGTGTACCTATGATGAAAATGACAGGCCTCTCTCATCTTTTTAAGTGGGAGAACTTGCACAATTGGTGGCTGACTAAATACTTTTTTGCCCCACTGTATATACACCAAAGTATGTGGACACCCCTTCGGCCATTTTTTTTTAACCTTCATTTAACTCAGTTAAGAACAAATTCTTAATTTCAATAACGGCCTAGTAACAGGGGTTACCTTGTCTGCTCACGTATTCGATCTTGAAACCTTTAGGTTACTAATCCAACGCTCTAACCACTAGGCTACTTGCCGCCCCATATTTCAGCCACACCCATTGCTGACTGGTGTATAAAATTGAGCATACAGCCATGCAATCTCCATAGACAAACATTGGGGCCTTACTGAAGAGCTCAATGACTTTCAACGTGGCACCGTCATAGGATGCAACCTTTCCAACAAGTCAGTTCATCAAATTTCTGCCCTACTAGCACCTCACCGGTCAACTGTAAGTGCTGTTATTGTGGGGTGGTAATTTATAGGAGCACAAGCTCACAGAACCGGACCGCCGATTGCTGAATCGCATAAAAATCTTCTATCCTTGGTTGCAACACTCACTACGGAGTTCCAAACTGCCTCTGGAATTAACGTCTGCACAATGACTTATCTCACCACACCAGGGTCGGTTGAAGCCAATGATTTTTAACATCATTGGTTGAGGCTAGGAAAAATGCAACTATGTACTTTGACTATTTGCCAATAAAAGGACTTGTTTCTCTCATATCTATTCAGTATTCAGTCACTGGTATCAGTTTCATTGTTGGTCGATTTCCAACGGAGGTGGTGTTGTAATAAGTCATGTGAGTAAGGTGCGGAAGTTGGATACTATTTCAACATGGCTGCGCCGCGATAAGGAAAGAAGAACCGAGCTGCGCCTCACAAAAACATAACGGTTTACCTTCGTCCGACCAGTTTTTCAGAGAGCATCAAGACATGTTGACGCTAGTGTTTAAGCTAATGGCATAACGTCCAGGAGCAGATCTGACATCAACACAGGACCCGAGACAGATAACCTCGTCTCATCACTGAGTTGACCAGCTACCAGGTAACGACCGTTAAACAATAACAAAAAGTAGCTTTGAGACTCACAGGTATTATGGACATCTGTTTTCAAAGTATACGAGAGTTGGCAAGATTATACTGCTGCTGGGCTGCTAGGTATGGGATACATTCGTTACAGAGTATTAGCAACGTACTGACATCGAATGACAAAATATGTTAGGTAGCTTTAGTTTTGTTAGCCAGCTAACAAGGTGTTTGGTAATTGTATACGGTGTCACACTGGTTGCTAGCAACAAGCTAACCAACCAAGGTCCCATAATGATAGGATAGGATTTGCTATTTAGCTACATAATTTGCTGTCCAGCAACCCGAGGTAAAGTCAGTTTCAGGTTGGATATTCGCCTGTAGTTTTCACCACCAACAGCAGTTAGGGACCGTCAACATAGTGACAAATAAAAAATGTCAAATTTCAATTACTCCTAAAACGTTTAAAACTGGTTCTAGCTAACCCGATGGCATAGACACACATTGCACACACACTTTTTGTTGTCTCTTTTGTCTTACACAAATTTCAATGATTTATTTACATTTTTGAATTTCAATAGTTCTTTGGTCATGTGACCTGACTTCAAACACAGTTCAGAATGTACACTCAGTGGGCACCCTTTAGTTTGCCCATTTTCATCTCAGGCATTTATACATTCAATGTTTCTAATTTCAATAGCTCCTTGATCTTGTGACCTACTGACCTCAAACAATGTTCATAATGTCCACTGACTACACTTCTATATTGCACACCCTTTAGTTTGTCCATTTTCATCTCACATGTTTTTACATTACCATTTTTAATTGTTGTAATATTTTATTATTGACTGTGTTTGTTTATTCCATGTGTAACTCTGTTTGTGTCGCACTGCTTTGCTTTATCTTGGCCAGGTCACAGTTGTAAATGAGAACAACTTCTCAATAAGCCTACCTGGTTAAATAAAAGTGAAATAAAATAAATAAAACATTTGCTCCTTGGTCATGTGACTTCAAACAAGGTTAGGAATGTACAGTCAGTGAGCCTACATGTTGCACACCCTTTAGGTTGGTCCATTTTCAACTCACACAATTTTACATTAATTTCCCTGCTCTGCCCCCCTGAAGGACAGTGTCACTCACACACCTATTCACTTCGGCCTTCTCTCTGGGGCCTTCCTGACCTCCTGGCTTCTAGGTCTACACTCCTGCCTGCCTCCTCCCTGGGCCTGAGAGTGAATAGCTTACTCCCTGGAACTACAGACCTCCAGGCCTCCACACCTACTCTCCCTACTCGTTCACCATCCCTCTCCCTTGGCCTTAGAGTATCGCTTACTCCCTGGAATTACTAAAACGTCTATAGTCCTGCTGTCAGGAACCATGTGCACCTGGTAACCCATAAAGGGCTCTGTGCTGCTGGTGACCTGCCCATTGTTTTTCTGCTCACAGACTAAGTCCCCTCTCCAACCTCCATGGCCCGAGTGCTGCCCCCAGCCCCCAAGCCTGGCCGCCCCTGCTTGGACTCGGAGTGTCCCCTACCTTGATGGAGGCCTCCTTGTGCACCTGGTAACCTGAAACGAGCTCTGTGCACCTGGTGACCTGACCGCTTTTATCAGCTAAGAGACTAAGTCTCCAACCTCCACAGCCTGAGTGCTGCCCCCAGCCCCTGAGTAACGCCCGGTGGTATCATCACAGGCTTTTCGGTCTTACAAACTGGACATCATTTGCCGCTACTAACCTTCTGTGGACTTCAACTGTTTCTTCACACCCAATCGACATCAAGTGCCAGTGCAATACTTATAGGGTTGAGAACCAAATACCCCTCGCAGTACTTAGCGGCACCATCAACTGGGTGTCGGAAGAAGCAACCTTTGAATTTCATCAACTTGACATTCAGTGATCTGTGCCTAGTGGGAACCTAGGCTTCTTCTGTCCGTTTTATGGTTCAGCAGCAAATCAATGGCCGTGGATGGTACTACCCACATCAGATGTAGGCCCCCTCCCCAGACAAGCTTGAGATACTGCTCCCCACTTCATAGGGCATGAGCCAGATCCATGCAATGCCCTATCACTGCGGGGCCAATGGGTTTAGTCTCCGCCTCAAGTCTAGTGAGCGTAGAGGAGACCTCCCCACCTACAATGTGTGGGGCGAGCGCCGTAGCTGGGGAGATCTGCGAAAAGGGCCTGGCATGCGTCCAGAGTTGCCGCCGCCAACCACCGGACCCAACCCCCCCCACCCGCCTGCCTGACGGTTCTGACTACCAGCATGCCTATCCCCTTGTACTGTTTGGGCCTCTGATCTGGTTTCTGACCCCTGCCTGGCCTCACCTTGAGACTGCCTATCGCCTGGTACTGTTTGGACTCTGACCTGGTTTATGAACTCGCCTGTCCCCGACCTGCCTTTTACCTACTCCCTTTGTTATAATAAATATCGGAGCTCAACCATCTGCCTCCTGTGCCTGCATTTGGGTCTCGCCTTGTGCCCTTGTACCGTGGACATTCTGAAATGAGTTTGAGTTCAGTAGGTCACATTACCAAGGAGCTATTGAAGTTTGAATGTAAAAGTTTGTATTTTGATTACGCTCCCTAATTAAACAAGGAATACAAAATGCGGCTCACATTTCCACATGTTTATTAGCTATGGAAAGCAAATTAATCTCCAAATTGTGAAAATAAGACCTGTGCAATATAGTGCGCAATTTTTCCAACATCATGACACCTATTTGGAGTCTGTGGCTCAAGTGGTTTGAAAGCTATTGAGGTTTGAAAACGCAAATATCAGTTGAATTGTCTTTACCTCTGTGTCCAGCAATCACGTAACAGTAGCCAGCTAACTGGTAACTACATGTCTACTTCTGCAAGCTTACAAAGATGTCAATGGAACCTTGCTCAAACTAGATAACTTGCTAAGTTCAAGTATCGATCAGAATCATATTGGTATTTTATGTAGCAATCTGTAAACAGATGAAGCATTTTAACCCTCTACTCTAGACATAGTTTTGTGGTTAATTATGAACAGTTTAGCTTTTTGTTTGAAGAGGATGTTCGTGTATTAGCCTGCCTGTCAGCACAAATTGACCCTTGTCTGGTGACCACCTAGAGTTAGCCTTTGTGTGACGTTGAAAAACACTTCAGGAAATTGGAAACCATACTCAAGCCCTAACTCGTCGTTCTCTCAATGGTAATTTTCATTACCCGAGTTTCCTCACATACTCTTTCTAAACAGCCTCCATTCTTGCTGATACAAATGCACACACACCGTCTTAACACTCTGCACACACACATTCAGACATGTGCTGTCCATGCTCACATGACAAGTTAGTTAGTACGTTAGTTTCGTTAGCAATGCAGTCTTGTGATGTATGCTATACTTCCCCTATACTGCCCCCTTCTCCCACATTGTCTCTGACTGTCTTGTTCCCCTGGCTCTAAATTACATTGCTTTCCCTTCAGCTGAATAACACCACCAAACCACTCAAATATGCTTTGGTTTTACAATGACACACTTTTGAAATGCATTTGGACCTTTGTGTCTCTGCCATTCATTTAGGTATTTTTCCTTTTGACTTTTGACTTTTTATTTTCCCTCCTTTGTTTCTGCCAGAGAACTCTTTGCATGTGAGTTCCATTTAACTCCAGGTGCCTACTGTTTTGACCCAAAAATGGCCTTCTCATTCAGTTTTCTTTCCTTGTTCTCTCCAGCAGCTGTGATGTCTCTAGCTGACCCCACCTCTGACACCACGCCCTTCTTCTCTGATGACAGCGAGGCGGAAGGCTCAGAAGAGCCTGGTGCGGGGCCCAGCCAGCACCGGGAAGTGGAAGAGCCAGCCAGCGGCGTGTCCAGCATGAGATCGGTGTTCACTGTTATCGTCCTGTGTTTCATCAACCTGCTCAACTACATGGACAGGTTCACCGTGGCTGGTATGGACGATCTAGCGTTACATCAAAATTGACCAAACCCAATGCTCACCTAACATTTCTTTAAAGGGGAACTACATATCATAAGTGTTTAGATATTGGTCCTCACCTTTTAAAGGTCCCGAACAGTCATTATGATTCCCATGTAAAATAGCCTTATGCGTGACTTAAACATCACCCATTATATTTTTTCCAGATTTAGATACTTCAATTTCTTTTATTTTTTTTATGTTACATGTTTTTCTCTCATGTCAAACTACCAGGATGTCTGAAAAGATTGAGTGGGCAGGGAGCTCACCTTGACTGGAGGTTCTTTTGAAAACACCAAACCCACTGGCTCCAGGTCATCTATAAGTCTTTGCTCGGTAAAGCCCCGCCTTATCTCAACTCACTGGTCAACATAGCAACACCCACCCATAGCACGCGCTCCATCAGGTATATTTCACTGGTCATCCCCAAAGCCAACACCTGCTTTGGCCGCCTTTCCTTCCAGTTCTCTTGCTACCAATGACTGGCACGAATTGCAAAAGTCACTGAAGCTGGAGACTTATCTCCCTCACTAACTTTAAGCATGAGCTGTCAGAGCAGCTTTCCGATCACTGCACCTTTACACAGCTCATCTGTAAATAGTTGACTGCCTTTAAACAGCTTGGAAAATTCCAGAAAATTATGTCATGGCTTTAGAATGTTCTGATAGGCTAATCATTTGAGTCAATTGGAGGTGTACTCAGTGCCTCTTTGCTTGACATCATGGGAAAATCAAAAGAAATCAGTCAAGACCTCAGAAAAAAAATTGTAGACCTCCATGAGTCTTGTTCATCCTTAGGAGCAATTTTCAAATGCCTGAAGGTACCACGTTCATCTGTATAAACAATAGTACTCAAGTATAAACACCATGGGACCATGCAGGTGTCGTACCGCTCAGGAAGGAGATGCATTCGGTCTCCCAGAGTTGAATGTACTTTGGTGCGAAAAGTTCAAATCAATCCCAGAACAACAGCAAAGGACCTTGTGAAGATGATTTTGTACCTGTTTCCTCAAGCATCTATATCCACAGTAAAACGAGTCCTATGTCGACATAACCTGAAAGGCCGCTCAGCAAGGAAGTAGCCACTGCTCCAAAACCGCCATTAAAAAAAGCCAGACTACCGGTTGCAACTGCACATGGGGACAAAGATCGTACTTTTTGGAGAAATGTCCTCGTGTCTGATGGAACAAAAATAGAGCTGTTTAGCCATAATGACTATCGTTATATTTGGAGGGAAAAGGGGGAAGCTTGCAAGCCGTGAAGCACCATCCCAAACGTGAAGCACGGGGGTGGCAGCGTCATGTTGTGTTGGTGCTTTGCTGTAGGAGGGAATGGTGCACTTCACAAAACAGATGGCATCATGGGGCAGGAACATTATGTGGATATATTGAAGCAACATCTCAAGACGTCAGTGATAGTTAAAACTTGACAATGACCCCAAGCATACTTCCAAAGTTGTGGCAAAATGGCTTAAGGACAACAAAGTCAAGGTATTGGAGTGGCCATCACAAAGCCCTGACCCCAATCCTATAGAACATTTGTGAGCAGAACTGAAAAAGCATGTGCGAGCAAGGGGGACTACAAACCTGACTCAGTTACACAAGTTCTGTCTGGAGGAATGGGCTAAAATTCACCCAACTTATTGTGGAAGGCTACCTGAAACGTTTGACCCAAGTTAAACAATTTAAAGGCAATGCTACCACATACTAATTGAGTATATGTAAACTTCTGACCCACTGGGAATGTGATGAAAGAAATAAAAGCTGAAATAAATCACTACTATTCTTCTGACGTGTCACATTCTTTAAATAAAGTGGTGATCCTAACTGACCTAAGACAGGGAATTTTTACTAGGATTGAATGTCAGGAATTGTGAAAATGAGTTTAAATGTATTTGGCTAAGGTGTATGTAAACTTCCGACTTCAACTGTAGCTAGCCAATTCATCTTGGACAATTTCAGTTGAAACTTTACAAGGTGAGGTCTGAATACATTTAATTAAATACATGTATATTGACTATCAAACCATGTTAATATATAATGACATCAATGATGTCCAGAAATTTGTATGGATCTTCCAATTGGAATGTCTCAATATAATGACATCTGTCAGTTTTGGGCAGCCCTTCCCCCTCTTGTTCTATGCTTGCTGAAGACTTAGCTAGCCTCTAATTATATTTGCTGACACACTGAAGTCAAATTTTGGTGTTAGTTTACTTGTACCAATCTAAACCATGCAACTCTGCCAAAACGCCTTCTGCGATGACAGTTACAAGGCTGTACGTATTTAAGATGGGTAAGATAATAAGATGTTACCATGGTTTATTAAAATTAGGCTTTATGTGATTAACTTTCTGATCAAACTTTATCATTGTAAAAGCAACAGCAATCTTTTATAGTTTGGTCATCCTACTTTGTTCTGGTTTCATCCAAATATCATCAAATTTGATGAAAAACATGATTTTGACAGGACCTTTTTAAGATTTATATATTATGATAATTTCACAGAAGCATAGGCAACTCCTAAAAAGCATGTTGGATTAGACTATCATAACCCCAATAAGTAATTTCCCATATTCCATATAACAGGTCTGTCTGTCTCTCTGTCTTGTTTAGGTGTTCTGCCCGACATTGAGCAGTACTTTGGGATCAATGATGGGAAGTCCGGGCTGCTACAAACAGTCTTCATCTGCAGCTACATGTTCCTGGCTCCTGTCTTTGGTTACCTGGGTGACCGGTACAACAGGAAGGTGATCATGAGTGTGGGCATCGGCTTCTGGTCCGTAGTGACGCTTGCCAGCTCCTACATGCCCAGAGAAGTGAGTTACACTGTTCTGACCAGCAAAATAAAACTGTTTTGAATCCTCAAAAAGTTACGGTTTATATCGTTCCTTGCTGTTGCTTTTTTTTTTTTTTTCAGTTAATAAATCCAATGTGAAACGTGATAACTATAGTATCCTTAACTAGCGTTGAAAAGGTTACTCCATTCTTCTATAATTAAAAATCTCTCCCTAATTTCTGACGACTATTGTTTTAGGAACTATAAAGTTGGGAATATGTACCACATCGAAACAAGACATTTTTTTTTTTGTCATTTGTTATAGGCAGTTTTTAAGGACACGTAACTGTGGATAATTTGGACAATATCGCTTGTTTATTGATGGTGCTGGCAGCGCCCAGTTGGTTTCTTTCTCTTGGATCTGAACGGGTCTTTGGATCCGAACCAGCACAGGTCTGTTTGAGTCTGCTTTCCACAGTACTTTTCAGAATTGGTCCCACTGACCTTGGGTTAATTCGGAATGGTCTCCGTTTTTTGGAAAATAATTGTGTGCTTATCGAGTCTGGTGGGAGAGCCACGGATCCATTTCGGAATATGTGAAGACCTCTATGCCCATGCCCTGGTTCTCAGACAGTGAAAATGACTTGACAATGGACTGTAAATCTGTGTGTGACAACTCTTAAACTTTCTGTGTCTGTCTGCCTGCTTGTCTGTCTGTCTCCGTGTGTGAAGAGACGTGAGCTGCGGGTCTCCACTGAATTAGGTAAATTCGCCTTCAGTTTTAATGCCACCCATTTTTTTTTTATAATAACCTGCAGAACTCCCTGCATCTTGATTCCCTGGTGATAGTTTAGAAGTCTGTGTTGAATTTGTTAAGTCAGAGTATTTTTGTTTTTATTAACTGTGAATAGCTGGGCGCAGCGGTCTAAGACACTGCAGTGGTTAAGGCGTCACTACAGACCAGGGTTCGATCCCAAGCTGTGTCACAACCGGCCGTGACCGAGAGTCCTGTAGGGCGGAGCACAATTGGTCCAGCGTCCTCTGGGTTGGGGGAGGATTTGGCCTGGGGGGCTTTACTTGGCTCATCACGCTCTAGCGACTCCTGCTGGCGGGCCGGGCGCCTGCAGGCTGACGTTGGTAGTCAGTTGAATGGTGTTTCCTGAGACACATTGGTGCGGCTGGCTTCCGGGTTAAGCGGGTGGGTGTTAAGGAGCTCGGTTTGGCAGGTCATGTTTCGGAGGGCGTATTACTCGACCTTTGCCTCTCCCGAGCCTGTTGGGGAACTAGTTGCAGCAATGAGACAAGATCGTAATTGGATATCAAGGAATTGGGGAGAAAAGGGGGGGGTAAAAAAATGATTAAAATTGTGTTTTTATTTTTTTAAATTAACCTGCAGTTTTTCATGATTTAAAAAACAATATATACAAAAAAAGAAACGTCCTCTCACTGTTAACTGTGTAAATATTTGTATGAACATAACAAGATTCAACAATTGAGACATAAACTGAACAAGTTCCACAGACATGTGACTAACAGAAATTGAATAATGTGTCCCTGAACAAAGGGGGGGGGGGTCAAAATCAGCAACATTAAATACTGCAGTGCATCTCCTCCTCATGGACTGCATCAGATTTGCCAGTTCTTGCTATGAGATGTTACCCCACTATTCCACCAAGGCACCTGCAAGTTCCCAGACATTTCTGGGGGGGAATGGCCCTAGCCCTCACCCTCCGATTCAACAGGTCCCAGACGTGCTCAAGGGGATTGAGATCCAGGCTCTTCGCTGGCCATGGCAGAACACTTGACATTCCTGTCTTGGAAGTCACCTACAGAACGAGCAGTATGGCTAGTGCCATTGTCATGCTCGATGGTCATGTCAGGATGAGCCTGCAGGAAGGGTACCACATGAGGGAGGAGGATGTCTTCCCTGTAACGCACAGCGTTGAGATCGCCTGCAATGACAACAAGCTCATTCCAATGATGCTGTGAATAGATATTTTATGTTTGTGTTGAATTTGTTGTCCTCGGGGCACCATTGAAAATGAGAACCTGGCCTCAATGGGCTCCCCTGATTTTTAAATTAAGGTAAAATCTTTACCTGAAGGAATGTTCTTTTCTTCCCCCTCTCTCCACCATTCATCCTGTCAGTATTTCTGGCTCCTGTTGTTGACTCGTGGCCTCGTGGGGGTTGGGGAGGCCAGTTATTCCACTATCGCCCCAACCATCATCGCTGACCTGTACATCAAGGAGAGGAGGACGCAGATGCTCTCTGTCTTCTATTTCGCCATTCCAGTGGGCAGGTGGGGTCATAGAACATACACACCTACTAATGTATACATCTGTCCATCTTTGTTATCTGTCTTGGATTATGTGTTAAGAGTAGGAGCCGATTGACCCTGTGGTGAATGTTTGTTCCATTGTCCTTCCTTCCTCAGTGGTCTGGGCTACATCGTGGGGTCAAAGGTTGATGACATGGCAGGGGACTGGCATTGGGCCCTGCGGGTGAGTTATCAAATCCCCTGAGCTGTTGGATATTATACATACATCTCAACACACATGTTTCTCAAAATACATGCACTCTCAACCATAAAGGGAATAAAACAAAAATGCATAAAAGCACGTCACCCAGCCAGCTGGTCATCTGAATTAAAAATTCAATGTGTCCATGTTTTAGTTCTATCTGTCCGTATCAGAAACATCAATTATGCCATTAAAATTGTGTTTTTTCCCCTTAGGTGACTCCTGCGTTAGGACTGGTAGCGGTGGTGTTGCTTCTGTTCGTGGTGAAAGAGCCGAAGAGGGGTGCTATCGAGGCCCGACCGGAGCACACCCTCCAAAGGACCAGCTGGCTGGGTGACATGAAAGCCCTTTGCAGAAAGTATGTCCACCATCACAAGCCCAGTGTCAAATGATATCCCTGTGTAGTGAACTACATTTGAGTATCATATCCTCTTTTCTATATTGTGCACTACTTGAAATGACCCCCATGTTCCCTAATAGTCCACTATGTTTTGCCCATATCTCTATAGCTCTGTATTCATTGCACAATTATAGTGTGTAGTTGGTCTTACATAAGAGTTATCAAACCAAGATATTTGTTTGTGTCTTTGTGTGCAGCCCCAGCTTTGTGTTGTCTACGTTTGGCTTCACAGCAGTGGCCTTTGTGACTGGCTCCTTGGCACTCTGGGCCCCGGCCTTCCTCTTCAGAGCTGCTGTCTTCACCGGAGAAAGGCCCCCCTGCATTAAGGCGCCCTGCGACACCTCCGACAGGTAACACACAGGCTCACACCAACATCCAACAGGTGACGCACAAACGTCCGACAGGTAACACACACACACAGGAACTAGGTGCTGAACAAAGACACTTTATAATCAGTCAGAATGTTAAGGGATCATCAGACTCCTCTGCAATCACAGGATAAGATTGAATCATCACAACGTTGTTGCCACTACTACACTCGACTCCTGATGACTGCAACGGTTTGGGATGACAGTACAAGTCAGTGAATAAAGAGCAGCAGTAGAGAATAGACATCAAACTTTCGCTGTCAAAGGAATTCAGTTTATCAGGAAATAGTCAATTGTCAATCAAAAACCACACAGATGAGTCAGCAAGGGTAAACAAATGTTTTCCAATTGAGTGTTATAAACCCTTCTCACTCTCTCCCTCCGCAGCCTGTACTTTGGCATCATCACAGTTGTGTCGGGGATCCTGGGTGTGGCCAGTGGTGCAGAGGTCAGTAGGAGGCTGAGGTTGAGGACCCCAAAGGCTGACCCCCTGGTGTGTGCTCTAGGACTCCTGCTCTCAGCGCCCTTCCTCTACCTCTCCATCGTCTTCGCTCAGGCCAGCCCCACTGCCACCTACGTAAGCCAACACCCATCTCTCGCTCTGTGTGGCCGTGGCCGAATACTTGCATTCTAAATAGTAGGCATTTTGGGTATGGACAACTCCACGGTGCTGGAGCTGAACTGAGACTTACATTTTTCACTTAAAATGTATACCAAACAAAAACCATGGATTTCAAAGTTTAACAAACTGTACAAATCTATGCACAAGGACTATTTTAAACAATTAACACTGACATTTTTACAAAACCTTTAAAAAATATATATTAAAAAAATGTTACCCCCTTTTCTCCCCAATTTCGTGGTATCCAATTGTTTTTTTTAGTAGCTACTATCTTGTCTCATCGCTACAACTACCGTACGGGCTCGGGACAGACGAAGGTTGAAAGTCATGCGTCCTCCGATACACAACCCAACCAAGCCGCACTGCTTCTTAACACAGCGCGCATCCAACCCGGAAGCCAGCCGCACCAATGTGTCGGAGGAAACACCGTGCACCTGGCAACCTTGGTTAGCGCCCACTGCGCCCGGCCCGCCACAGGAGTCGGCCCCGAACCAGACCAAATTTGGTTGGTCCAGACCACACCAAATCTGAACCAATCATAGACGTCTATGTTTGGAGAGTACAGCTCCGTAGAGTGCAGATAGTTCAGTACATTATAGTGTACTCAACTTGTGTGCTCTACTGTATACTATACTGAACTCTACAGTATTGAACTATACTCTATTACTTACTCTACTGTCCTGTCCAAACTTGTGAAACCAACTGTGGTTTGTGACTACTATTATTTCCCATTGTAGCCAACTCAATTGCAGCTATTCTGCTACCAATTTGGTATGAAAGAAAATAATGTAAAAACACTAATTGTTAGGTCTACCTTTTTTACTTGTTACTTCTGTGAATGCAGCTAGCTCAGCCTATTCAGAGAGGGATACTATGTTAGCTGAAGTGCTGTGCACTGAAGTCCCCAAGAGAAGGGAGAAGGTGAGAGGATAATAACAGAAATAAGGACATGCTCATAATTTTTTTTTTTTAAATCCTCATGGCGCTGACCACCACTGATACACACGGTCTGCCGTCTGCCCGGTACAGTTGAAACTGGGATTAATCTGTGAAGAGCACACTAGGCAGGGTGTCAGTGGCCATTGAAGGTGAGCATTTGCCCACTGAAGTTTGTTATGGCGCCGAACTGCAGTCAGATCAAGACCTTGGTCAGCACAACGAGCACGCAGATGAGCTTCCCTGAGGCGATTTCTGACAGTTTGTGAAGAAATTCTTCATTTGTGCAAACCCACAGTTTCATCAGCTGTCCGGGTGGCTGGTCAGATGATCCCGCAGGTGAAGAAGCTGTATGTCGAGGTCCTGGGCTGGCATGGTTACAACGTGGTTGTGAGGCCGGTTGGACTTTCTGCCAAATTCTTTAAAATGATGTTTGAGGCGGCTTATAGTAGAAAAATGAAAATTTTTAATTCTCTGGCAACACCTCTGGTGGACAGTCCTGCAGACAGCATACCAATTGCATGCACCTTCAACTTGAGACATATGTGGCATTGTGTGACAACTGCACATTTTAGTTGCATTTTATTGTCCCCAGTACAAGGTGCACCTGTGTAATGATCATGCTGTTTAATCAGCATATTCATATGCCACACCTGTCAGGTGGATTGATTATCTTGGCAAAGGAGAAATTCCCATTAACAGGTGTGTAAACACTTATGTACCAAATTTGAGCGAAATAAGCATTTTGTGTGTATGGAACGTTTCTGGGATCTTTTATTTCAGCTTATGAAACATGGCACTACATGTTGCGTTTATATTTACGTTCAGTGTATATATGCCTTACTTTCTCAGACTAGCTTTCATTTTAACACCCAATTTGATATGCTCCTAGTGACTTCACGTTGGTACTTTTACATGGAATTGATCACGTGTGAAAGTACGTGAAATTTTGCACAATATTGAGGAAGAGAAATGCTTGTGTTTGACAACAGCTGATACACAGATATAGTAACACGCTGTACCAAAATAAACAAATGGCAGGAGTCAACGCAATTGCACATTAGATGACTCATTCTCAATATGGCTGAGTCAAGTATGTTATGTTTTTGAAATTTAACTAGGCTAGCCGTTTAAGAACAAATTCTTATTTTACAATGACTGCCTACCCCAACCAAACCCTCCCCTAACGGATGACGCTGGGCCAATTATGTGCCACCCTATGGAATTCCCGATCACAGCTAGTTGTGATACAGCCCAGGATCAAACCAGGGTCTGTAGTGATGCCTCTAGAACTGAGATGCAGTACCTTAGACCACTGCGCCACTCGGGAGCATGTGTTGCTATCTGCATTCGATTTTACTGAACAGTACATAAATAGTATGTAGTATGATTAGTACACAGTATGCAGTTTTAGTAAGTAGTAGGTAAGACCCATCAGCCTGTCTTTCACACACACACGCTTTCCTCTCTGTTGGCTTTGTATCCCCAGTATATTGTAATGGTAGTCTAACCAGTTTTTTTTTTTTTTTTTTTTTTTTTGTGATCAGGTGTTTATCTTCCTGGGCGAGACCTTCCTGTCTATGAACTGGGCCATCGTAGCGGACATCCTGCTAGTGAGTTCAGATGCATAACAATCCCCTATCTAAACGCAAGGTGGTTGTGCCCTATTCAATCAATGTCCATATGCAGATGTTTCTGATCTAATTTGTCAAACTCACCTGGTGTGCTCGTCCGGGGCGACAACAAAATTGTGTACTAACTGGATAACATGGATTCGGTTTCTGTTGAGGAATTTAGATCATGCCATGTCAGTGGCATATATGAATAGCCACATTTTAAAAGTAATGTGACTCTTTAGTGCACATGTTCGACCTTCCAACCTCAAGGTTACTTTTGAATTTTGCTGAAATTGTGCTGATTTGCTAATTATTTCCTACCCCCCCCCCACTCTCCCTCTGTCTTTCCCAGTACGTGGTGGTCCCCACGCGTCGCGCCACAGCTGAGGCCTTCCAGATCGTTCTCTCTCACCTGCTAGGAGATGCTGGGAGTCCTTATCTCATAGGCCTGGTATGTCTCGTGATTGTTATGCATGTATGTATGCATGCATAACTAACTACACATTTGATACACACACCTGTCTAAAGAAAGAGTATGATCCTCATTTACTGTCTGACACCCCCCCTCCCCTCCCCTCCCCATCAGGTGTCAGACTCTCTGAAGCAGACTGACTCGTACCTGTGGCAGTTCCGCTCCCTGCAGCTCTCCCTCCTCACGTGCACTTTTGTGGCAGTGGGGGGCGGGGCTTTCTTCCTGGCCACCGCCCTTTTCATCGAGAAGGACCGTCAACGTGCCACAAACTACACACCCTCAGGTGAGAGGCTAAACTTGGAGCTACGTTTATGTGCCTGGGCCTCAGATTAGCAACAGGTGAAGCTAACTATGAATGCATGTGAAGTGGTGAAATTCAATGAGGAGCCTTTAAAATAAAAAATACGAATCTCATACTTTACCAGGTAGGTTGACTGGGAACACATTTTCATTTGCAGCAATGGCCTGGGGAATAGTTACAGGGGATGAATGAGCCAATTGGAAGCTGGGGATGATTTGGTGGCCATGATTGTATGCGGGCCAGATTTGGGAATTGAGCCAGTATACCAGGGTTTACACCTTTACTCTTACAGTAAGTACCATGGGATTTTACTGACCACAGAGGGTCAGGCCACGCATTTAATGTCCCATCCTAAAGACTGAACCCTACACAGGGCAATGTCCCCAATCACTGCCCTGGGGCATTGGGATAAAAAAAAAATAGACCAAAGGAAAATGTGCCTCCTACTGGCCCTCCAACACTACTTCCAGCATCATCTGGTCTCTCATCAAGGGACTGACCAGGACCAACCCTGCTTAGCTTCAGAGGCAAGCCTGCAGTGGGATGCAGGGTGCTATGCTGCTGGCCCAACACTTACTCCTGCTAACTACAGATATGTGAAAGAAAGTGTTGAGAGCAAGCACAGATGAGACCGGTAGAGACGAGTTTACAGACCATAGGTGATGTTAGCAGAGAGAGGCTTGCAACAGTTAGAAGAAACTACCAGGTCACATATTCTGTTAATCTTGATAATCAATATACAATGCTTTAATTTTACTGTCCTGTATTTTCTTTCCCTAATAGATGATGAACCAATTGTTGTACCGAAGAGCGGCAGGTCCACGAGGGTGCCAGTGTCCAGCGTTTTGATTTGAGATTAAAGGGACATTGGAGGCTCCTGTGGAATATGCTGCACCCTGATTGGTCCCTGTTTCAATCACGCAGCAGTGTTTTTTTACATTTAGGGCCTTTAATTGGACAATGCCCTATACAGAGACTTTTATTTATTATTTGTAACATTTGAGATTATATGATTTGAGGAACATTGCAGAGTCAGAGCTGCCAAACTGTTCCACTCATCATTTCCTGGTGTTTTTGTAGTGACCAATCAGATATTCCACTTCTGATTGGCTTCACGTGTTGGCATGACAACATGAGACAAAGTGGCTTATGAGAAATGTATGCAGAGTAGTAAACAGGAAGTCAAAGAGCCACATCAGTGGAAGCCTAACCTCTGTGGCTGGAAGAGGTGACCGGATAGAAGAAAGCACAAAAGAGAATTTCAGAAGAGGCAGCTACTTTACCCGAGGGAGAGAAAGAAGCAGAAAGCCTTTTTGCGTTCCGATGTGTGCACCCCAGTTATCTCCTGTTACAGCCAATGTGTCACAGGGTCACAGATAGGGGTGTCACTCTTAGACAGACACTCATCCGTTACCCCACAGGGACTATATGTCGACGGTAGAGACCTCTGCGGAAAACCGGCAGGATATTTTTCACCCCAGTGCGCTGATTGATTTCTAACCACTACATCCCAACTACTGCTGCTGTGCTTCTTGCTTGGGTCTGAAACGCAGAGATCTGATTGGCCACGGAATAACTACGACCGGTCCATTTCGAAGCCATTCCAACCAGTGCTGTCGTCCTCCCGTCAACAAACTTAAGACTGTAAATATTATGTTTGTTCGTTCAGTGTAACCACAAACTACTTACTACATACAGTATCCAACCGGAAAAAAGGGAGTTGGCAGGCACAGGCCGCATTGTACTCCAAACCCACCGATCGGTTGTGGGATGTTGCATTTTTAACAGATTAAGCCTAATCATGCTTGTTGTTTTTAGACCCGTTTGGTATATTATAATAATAACACTAGATTTGTCCCTCAGCTACCTAGAACGTGGTGGAGGGACAGACGTCTGTTCCAGACAGGTACAGAAGATAATCTGTTTTCTTTATTAAGACCCTTCTTTTTTTTGTGTTTTTTTTGTTGTTGCAATTACTGGTGTTTTTATGGAATGATCCTGGTGGTCAGGCGTACTTTATGAGGTCACAAAATCCAGAGTCACTGATGTCACAACGACCAGGAGATCAAATCGGGTCTATTACAGTTTAATTGTCAAAGGAAAATGGATATCCCTTTTTAATGAAGGCGATTGTTACATTATTTTTTATTTTTTTTTGAGAATGTATTGGTTATTTTGGAAAGTGAAGCCTTAAAATAATTAGTTCTGTTTTTAACTTGAATTTGATTTGATGTAAAACGTTTGTTGAAACATTAAACGATGAGAATGGACCGTTGACGAGATGACTCATGGAATGATTTCTCTATGTATCCGCGCATATGTCACTTGGTGCTTTGCAGTTGCAGAGGTGATAAATGTGTCTTTGAAGCTTGGATCCTGTAAGCCCATAACCACGCTTTAATGAAGGGTTGTATACTCTGCTGCACAAATACACCAAGTGCAGCTGCAGCCTCTCTCATTTAGCCTTTCTATACCTTTCCCTCTCTCGTCCCTCTCCTATGACATCTCCCTCTCCTTTGCCCCTCTCAATTCAGGAATTCCACGTCTACCTTGTTTTTTTTTTTCAGTTGTCTACACAGTCTCTCTTTGATGGGGAGTGAGAGAGGAGCTCACGGCTTCCTTCCGTTGGTGTGGTTTCCTGTTTGTGGGGGGTGAGCGAGGTAAAGCAGGTCGCTTGTGCAAAGTTCACACTATTCAATCTTAACGCTGCTGCGAGACGGTGTGTGTGTGTGCGCCCACGTGTGTGTGTGTGTATGTCCAGAGCAGTTTGACATTTTGTGTTCTTCTGAGAACTAGTGTCTTCTCAGAGGCTCTGGCAGTTAAACCAGGATAATAACACTAAATGCAACACCGTACCCAACGCTACCACATAGGCACCCGGCAGTCATTTTACATGTGTGGGTGCCATGCCAACCAGCTTTTCTGATGGCGGTCTGCTAGAGGAGTATCTATAGTGGTGGAAACATTTCCCCTAAAATGATTGTCTGGAGAGAATAATAATGAGTGCACTGATGATGGGATCACACAGGAGGCACATGTCGTGATTTGCCATTCCATGTCTGTTGTATACTTTCGCTACATTTCTGAGTTGACTTTCAGATTCTACATTCTGACTAAAAAATAAAGCATTATTACTGACAGCTCAATTAGCAGTTGACAATATCTGATTATTGACTTGTATGGACCATTTTTTTTTTTTTTTACATTTTTTTATTTAACCTTTTATTTAACCAGGCAAGTCAGTTAAGAACAAATTCTTATTTTCAATGACGGCCTAGGAACAGTGGGTTAACTGCCTGTTCAGGGCAGAACGACAGATTTGTACCTTGTCAGCTTGGGGATTTGAACTTGCAACCTTTCGGTTGCTAGTCCAACGCTCTAACCACTAGGCTACCCTGCTGCCCCAAGGGTCTGAATGTTGGCCAATTATTATGCTGTTCCCACTGTTCCCTCTACAGCATATACATTGGTTCAAATACAGACCTTTGGGGTACCCCGGCATAGGATTTAGAACTATAGGATGGTACATCTTTTGAACCATGTACTGAACATGTCATTCCCTGTATTTGAATGTGCGTTTCAGGTCTCCGAGAGAGGAGGCGATGAGATCAGAGGTACGGTGGTGGGGAGAGGTGATCTGAAACAACATTGTGAGAAGGATAGAAAAAAGGCACATTGGGGGAGGTTGAGATGACTGCAGGGTAGGAGAGTTGATGAGAAGAGGGAGGGAGGAAGGGAAGTAGGAGGCGACTGAACAGGCCGTACAGACAAAGGCGCATCGAGGAAAATACCTATGTCAAGCTGCAATAGTCAAGGTTCCTTACAGTTAACTGACAGAGTGGAAAACACAGAGTGTTAAATAGGGAGAGTGGTATGACAGAGATTTGAGCAACAGAGGTATAGTATACTGTAGATCAGATGGATCCAAAATGACGCATCTCAGTGTAGCTGACGACTGAGCTGGTCTGGGAATTGGATTGGGATCAACTCGGCCTGAACTCGACCTCCGGTTTAGAACCAGTCTCATTGACCACCTGGCAGATCATCAGCGACCTACGACCTAACGCTCTGTTGGGAATCTACACAAATCGTGCCGGTAAGAGAACTCCCTCCACTCCTACTTTATGCCTAGTTTCTTAACCTCTAGGTTAGTAGAGAATAAGCTAGAACTGAAGAAGTGACTTGTTGACGTATTCACCTGAGTTGGGGTCAATCCTGTTTCAATTCAGAAAGTAAACCCAATTCCACATTTTCCCCAGTAAAAAGCATTGAAGAGTATTGTACAGTGTACTTCCTGAATTGACTCCATCTCTGGTACTCACAACAGTGTTGATTTAACCCAAGAAGAATTCCGTATAGAGACATGTTCACAATGTTAGAAATGACTTTGACTGTATCTGAATGCTCTTCAACATCATGGCCACCGGTACAGGGCCCAGGTTTTCTGAAGGCCTCCGGTCCAGCAGCTCTGTACTATTACCACCTAACTTGGTCTAAGCTAGCCCTTCAGATCGGCCGTCCCTCGCTTCCTCTCTCGCTACCAAATCTAGATCCGTCTTGAGTTTGGCCGAAAAGTCACCCTCATCATGGCTCTCCAGGAGGAGTGTCGTGACACAATCGTCACCATTTGTCACAATTATGGGGCCTTTCGTGTTCAACTCACTACCTATTAAAAGGTTTAGAGGGAGCAAGGTTCTGCAAAAAAGTAAATACCAGCCCTATGGTACCACACTGTAGTGTCGTTGTACTCATGTCTGTTCTTGAGGTTGTCTTATTTTGTGTGTTGTCAGTTTTGCAGGGAGTTTGTTTTATGTGCCACAGAACTAAATATTATGTGAAATACAGAATGTGTGTGTGTGATTACACATACAGTGTGAGACGAGTGTGCTGGTATTTTCTTTAACTTGAAAATACAGGAAATCCGTTTACTGGAATTAGAAAGGTGAACTCAACCTCTGAAAGTGATAGTTAGCAAGAAGGTTAGAGACTGCATGTGTGAAATGGAGAATCAAAAACCACAAGGAGGAAAAGGAAAATTACATGAGGATTTAACACTGACAACCACATTTCTATTCAGAGGTGATACAAAAAATATACTTAAGTACAAAAAAAAATCTCCATTTAATTAGCTTCTTCGTCCAAGACTAGTCTTAATCGGGGTCAGAGAAGACCGCATAATAATGCAATTAATAGTGTCATGTCAAAAGTGTAAACTGACTGGATGACTTTGTATTGTGTTTATACCTGCAGACAGCGATGGAGGTGTCTATGCAGCTGTATGCGTTGCTGCTGAGTGGAGTGGTCCTCCTGTCACTCATCCTGTTGACTGGCCTGTGTCTTCGCTGCAGAAGACACAACCTGCCTAGTAATACCAAGGCTTCGTTACTGTAACCAATAAAGTTGTTTTGAATTAAATTGGTCTCTATGTAGATGTTGTCGCTGTAAATGAGAATGTTCTTCTCAGTCAGCTTAACTGGTAAAATAAGGGTTAAATGCAAATGATGAGAAAAAATAAAACGCATTTACAGAACATAATTTTCTTATTCCTCAGCGTCCATTCAGCAGCGTTACAGTGAGGATTACACTCAGCAGTAAGCACTTTTTCATAAAACTATTAAATGCCTGTTAATTAAAATGAAACCAAATATTCAAAAGTTTGTGCGGCACTTGTAATATGTCCGGTGCACTGTGTAAGTGTTCCAGACGAGATGACGAGAAGTGGGCTTGAATGTTTGCACAAATCTCCAATTGATATCCGTCCGAGGTATCAACCTCTACCAACGCTCTGATTTCTTCCCCACTCAGCACCCCAGGATTCGGCTTGGCCCACCCACCATGTGAGTATGTGTGTGTGATGACTGAAGTTGTACCCAAATCTTTTCACGATACTTCTTAAGAAAAATGTGTTTATGATGAACCTTCCTCCTCAGACAACCCCTCTTCAGCCACAAGCTGGGGTGCTCCCCCTTCCAGCCTCCTTTCACCCATGTGAGTTACTACACACACACACACACACACACAGACAATGACTCATATTACCGTCAAGCGAAATGTCCCTGTCTTTCTATCCCACAGTTCACCACAGATCGTTCTGAGACCGAACTCTGTCACCCCAACTGAAAATGGTGAGCTGTCTCGCTCTTCCTCTACATCAAATGTCTATTTTCTCCACTTGTTTTCCTTGTTTCGCCACTATCTCTATAACGTCACAGTTCAGTTCCTTCTTAATGGTTAGCTTTTTCTTGCAGAGAGTAATGACGGCTATGAGAGTCCAGGAGAAGGTAATGTGAGCGTTATATCCTACCATGTTCAATAACACTGATCCCCTCAAACATGTGTACACAGTAACTGCTGAAGAAGTTTAGACAATGTGCACATGGCTCCTTAGGTGAAACAAAATGTTTTTATTGTCACACACCAATTAGGTGCAGTGAAATGTATTATTTTACATGGTCAACCATATGGCGCCCCTGGAGCCAGGGTTAAAGTGCCTTGCTCAAGGGCACAACAACACATTTTTCACCTCGTTGGCTTGGATGTTTGAACCAGCAACGCTCTAACCGCTAGGCTACTGTACCTGCCTACTTATGACTTACTCACATTCATTCAGACATTTGGACATTAAACCATTCATGCAGTGCCTTTGGAAAGTATTCGGACCACTTTACTTTTTCCACATTTTGTTAGTTTACAGGCTTATTCTAAAATTGATTAAATAGTTTTTCCCCTCATCAATCTATACACAATAGCCCATAATGACAAAGCAAAAAAATGTTTTTTACAAATTAAAATATTACATTTACATAAGTATTCAGACCCTTTACTCAGTACTTTGTTGAAGCACCTTTTGCAGTGATTACTGCCTCGAGTCGTCTTGGGTATGACACTACAAGCTTGGCACACCTGTATTTTGGGAGCTTCTCACATTCTTCTCTACAGATCCTCTAAAGCTTTGTCAGGTTGGATGGGGAGCGTTGCTGCACAGCTATTTTCAGGTCTCTTCAGAGATGTTTGATCGTGTTCAAGTCCGGGCTCTGGCTGGGTCACTCAAGGACATTCAGAGACTTGTTCCGAAGCCACTCCTGCGTTGTTCACCTTCCGTTGTTCACCTTGGCTGTGTGCTTAGGGTCGTTGTCCTGTTGGAAGGTGAACTTTCGCCCCAGTCTGTCCTGAGCGCTCTGGAGCAGGTTTTCTTCAAGTATCTGTCTGTACTTTTCTTTACCTCGATCCTACTAGTCTCCCTGCCACTGAAAAACATCCCCACAGCATGATGCTGCCACCACCATGCTTCACCATAGGGATGGTGCCAGGCATCCTCCAGAATTGACGCTTTACATTCAGGCCAAAGAGTTCAATATTGGTTTCATCAGACCAGAGAATCTTGTTTCTCATGGTCTGCAATTCTTAGGTGCCTTTTGGCTAACTCCACGCGGACTGTCATGTGCTTATTGAGGAGTGGCTTCCGTCTGGTCAATCTACCATAAAGGCCTGATTGGTGGAGTGCTGCAGAGATGGTTGTCCTTCTGGAAGGTTCTCCCATCGTCACAGGGGAACTCTGGAGCTCAGCCAGAATGACCATCAGGTTCTTGGTCACCTCCCTGACCAAGGCCCTTCTTCCCCGATAGCTCGGGGAAGCCGGGTAGACGGGTCTAGGAAGAGTCTTGGTGGTTCCAAACTTCTTCCATTTAGGAATGATGGAAGCCACTGCGTTCTTAGGGCCTTTCAATGTTACTGAAATGTTTTGTTACCCTTCCCCAGATCTGTCCCTTTACACAATCCTGTCTCGAAGCTCTAAGGACAATTCCTTCAACCTCATGGCTTGGTTTTTGCTCTGACATGCACTGTCAACTGTGGGACCTTTATATAGGCAGGTGTGTCTTTCCAAATCATGTCCAATTAATTGAATTTACCACAGCTGGACTCTAAGACACAGAAACATCTCAATGATTATCAATGGAAACAGGATGCACTTGAGCTCAATTTCGAGTCTAATAGCAAAGGGACTGAATACTTATTTAAATCAGGTATTTCTGTTTTATATTTTTAATAAATGTGCAAAAATGTCCAAACATGTCTTCGCTGTGTCTCTCTGGGGTATTGTGTGTAGATTGCTGAGGATTTGTTTTCAATTTAATCTATTTTATAATAAGGCTGTAACGTAACAAAATGTGGAAAAAGTGAAGGGGTCTGAATACTTTCCGAAGGCACTGTATTCTGACATGATTGATTGACAGCTGTGTGTGCGCGTGTCTCTGCGGATGTGCTATCTCTGTTCTGTAGAGTATGTCAACGAGGTGATGGATGACTATGAACCAGGATCAGGCTATCTGTGAGTGTTCATTTAATTTTAACAAAATACACAGAGTATACCAAACATTAGGAACACCTTCATAAAATTAAGTTGCACTCCCCCCTTTTCCTTCAGAAGATTCTCAATTCGTTGGGGCATGGATTGTACAAGGTGTTGAAAGTGTTCCACAGGGATACTGGCCCATGTTGATTCCAACAGATTGTGTCAAGTTCGCTGGATGTCCTTTGGGTAGGGGACTGTTCTTGATACACACGGGAAACTGTTGAGTGTGAAAAACCCAGCAGCATTGCAGTTCTTGACACAAACGGGTGTGCCTAGCACCTACTACCATACCCCGTTCAAAGTCGCTTAAATCTTTTGTTTTGCCCATTCACCCTTTGAATGGCACACCTACACAATCCATGTCACAATTGTCTCAAGGCTTAAAAGTCCTTCTTTAACTGGTCTCTCCTTCATCTACACAGATTTGAATTGGATTTATCAAGTGACATCAATAAGGGATCATAGCATTCACCTGGTCAGTCTGTGTCATGGAAAGTGCAGGTGCTCTTAATGTTTTGTATACTCAGTGTATACTACATGTCAGTACCTCACTGTGAATGTTACACTTTGCATTTCTAGGACTTCCTGGGGAAAAAAGTGCCATTTGTTGCTGTATTGGCTAAATTTAAAATAATGTTACTTCTGTGGCTACTGGGTCTCTTGGGTTTTGTGTAACCTCTCGCTCCTCCTTATAGAATAGTGTTACCATCAGATCTTCCTGGGTCTGGGTCTCTGCGTCATTCCAACCAATGTCTCATCTCCAAAAGCTCCCAAAGCACAGGTAATGTAAGGGTGGAGAGGTGACTGAATATGACACATTACTTTAGCCCTTTTCGGATAGGATACATTTGAATGGGGAAGCTCAGGTAATATAATTATGTGCACGAGCACAAATCACCACATCTGTCATTTTATTCCTGTCCGAATCTGCCATGTCAGTAATTTTTACTTGGCAGGAAGGTTATTAATCCCAGCCCTAAAAACCGACTGTTTTTCGAGTTTAACAGGTACAGGTACTGCATTCAGTTTGGGTAAGAACATGGGAACAAATTGATGATTAAAACCAAGTGCTATGCACATAGCCTACAGATGAATGAACCATTTTGTCACATTTTAAAAGATGACCTGGACTATATTGTGCCAATGAATTGATAAATTGCCAAATAAGTCTGGTAATTAAATGTCTGCATAGGTTACATTCCATGGTTCTTATTGATATGCATTACTATTTAGACTTTCTCTGAACTGAAGGCCATTAGGTCAATATTAGGCTAACCCTAGATGTGAAATAGACATGATCCATGTGCAGGGGCACCGGGTATTCGAGGTAATATGTACATGTAGGTAGAGATATTAAAGTGCCTATGCATAGATTATAACAACAGAGAGTAGCAGTGCTGTAAATGAGGGGGGACAATGAAAATAGTCTGGGTAGCCATTTGATTAGATGTTCAGAAGTCTTATGGCTTGTGGGTAGAAGCTGTTTATAAGCCTCTTGGACCTAGACTTTGCGCTCCAGTACCGCTTGCCGTGCGGTAGCAGAAAGAACAGTCTATGACTAGGGTGGCTGGAGTCTGACAATTTTTAGGGCATTCCTCTGACACCGCCTGGTATAGAGGTCCTGGATGGAAGGGAGCTTGGCCTCAGTGATGCACTGGGCCGTTGGCAATACCCTCTGTAGTGCCTTGTGGGTGGAGGCCGAGCAGCCATACCAAGCAGATGCAACCAGTCAGGATGCTCTCGATGGTGCAGCTGTAGAGGCTCTGAGGACCCATGCCAAATCTTTACAGTGAGGGGGAATAGGTTTTGTTGTGCCCTCTTCACAACGGTCTTGGTGTGCTTGGACCATGTTAGTTTGTTGATGATGTGGACACCAAGGAACTTGAAGCTCTCAACCTGCTCCACTGCAGCTCCTTCGATGGGGGCGTGCCCGGTCCTCTTTTTCCTGTCGTCCACAATCATGTTGAGGGAGAGGTTGTTGTCCTGGCACCACACGGTCAGGTCTCTGACCTTCTCCATATTGTCTGTCTCGTCTATGTCGGTGATCAGGCTGTTGTCATGGCAAACTTAATGATGGTGTTTGAGTCGTGCCTGGCCATGCAGTCATGAGTGAACAGGGAGTACAGGAGGGAACTGAGCAAGCACCCCTGAGGGGCTCCTGTGTTGAGGATCAGTGTGGCGGATGTGTTGTTACCTATCCTTACCACCTGGGGGCGGCCCGTCAGGAAGTACAGGATCTTGTTGCAGAGGGAGGTGTTGAGTCCCAGGGTCCTTAGCTTAATGATGAGCTTTGAGAGCTCTATGGTGTAGAATGCTGAGCTGTAGTCAATGAATAGCTTTCTCACATAGGTGTTCCTTTTGTTACGGGGGGGGCAGTGTTACTTAAAACATGTTGGTATTACAGACTCAGACAGGCAGAGGTTGAAAATGTCAGTGAAGACACTTGCCAGTTGGTCAACGCATGCTCGCAGTACACGTCCTGGTCATTCGTCTGGCCCTGTGGTCTTGTGAATGTTGACCTGTTTAAAGGTCTTACTCACGTCGGCTGTGGAGAGCGTGATCAGTGTTCTGGAACAGCTGGTGCTCTCATGCATGTTTCAATGTTATTTTCCTTGAAGCTAGCATAGAAATAGTTTAGCTCGTCTGGTAGGCTCGTGTCACTGGGCAGCTCTCGGCTATGCCTCCCTTTTGCAGTCTGTAATAGTTTGCAAGCCCTGCCACCTCTGACGAGCATCAGAGCCGGTGTAGTATGAGTCGAATATAGTCCTGAATTGACGCTTTGCCTGTTTGATGGTTCGTCAGAGGATTTCTTATAAGCTTCCGGGTTAGAGTCCCGCTCCTTGAAAGTGGCAGCTCTACCCTTTAGCTCAGTGCGGCTGTTACCTGTAATCCATGGCTTCTAGTAGGGGTATGTACGTACGGTCACTGTGGAAACGTCATCGATACACTTATTGATGAAGCCAATGACTGATGTGGTGTACTCCTCAATGCCATCAGATGAATCCCGGAACATATTCCAGTCTGCTAGCAAAACAGTCCTGTAGCTTAGCATCTGCTTCATCTGACCACTTTTTTTTTATTGATCTAGTCACTGATGCTTCCTGCTTTTAATGTTTGCTTGTAAGCAGGAATCAGGAACATAGAATTATGGTCAGATTTGCCAAATGGCGGGCGATGGAGAGCTTTGTATGCATCTCTGTGTGGAATAAAGGAGGTCTAGAGTTTTTATTTATTTATTTTCCCCTTCTGGTTGCACATTTAACATGCTTATTTGAATTTAGATAAAGCAGATTTAAGTTTCACTGCATTAAAGTCCCTGGCTACTAGGAGCACCTTGTCTGCGTGGGCGTTTTCTTGTTTGCTTATGGTGGAATACTGCTCATTCAATGCTGCCTTAGTGCCAGCCTCAGTCTGTGGTGGTATGTAAAACATACATATGAAAACTCTAGGTCGATAGTGTGGCCTACAGATTATCATGAGATACTCTACCTCAGGCAGACAATATGTTGAGACTTCCTTAGATATCGTGCACCAGCTGTTATTTACAGAAATACAGTCTGCTGCCCCTTGTCTTACCAGACGCCGCTGTCCTATCCTGCCGGTACAGTGTATAACCAGCCAGCTGTATGTTGATAGTGTCGTCGTTCAGCCACGACTCCGTGAAGCATAAGATATTAGTTTTGAATGTCCCATTGGTAGTTTAATCTTCCGCGTAGGTCATCGATTTTATTCTCCAAAGACTGCACGTTTGCTAGCAGAATGGAAGGAAGTGGGGGATTATTCGATTGCCTACGAATTCTCAGAAAGCAGCTCGCCCTCTGGCCCGTTTTTCTCTGCATCCTCTTAACGCAAATCACTGGGACCTGGGCCCGTTCCCAAGAAAGTAGTATATCATTCACGTCGGGCTCGTCAGACTTGTTAAAGGAAAAAGATTCTGACAGTCCGTGGTGAGTAATTGGAGTCCTGATTTTCGGTCATAAGAGACAGTAGCAGCAACATTATGTAGAAAATAAGTTCTAAACAATGCAAATAAACAAACAAACAAACAAACAAACAAAACAAAACAATCGGTTAGGGACACAAAACGTCAGGCTCCTTCTCCGGCGCCAATTGAATAGGGCTTTAAAGACACTTGAATACATGGATATTACACAATGCACACACTAAGACATTTTAAGTTGAAATCACAAGTGCAATGCATGACAATATGTAGATTTAGGAGACTCAAGAGTTTTTTTGTTGATTTTTAAGGGCTGTATTCAAACCTTATCACAGAAGTTCCGCTTTATAGCGTGATTGAAATGTGAAGGCTATGCCCCCGCTTTGGCAAAGACTGCGTTCAAGGTAAAAGGTTCAAATTACCTTAACATGTGCACAGTCTGTAAAGCTTCAGCGATACAGCTTGAATAGTGCGCCAATTTGCATACGTATGTTGCCAGCAGCAGATTTATTTCCTTATTCATGTTTTTGTGAAGCACATGTGCATAACGTTAGACGGAGGTTTAGAAAAAGTGTCTCGATGGGCCATTAAAATATTATTTTATCAAATGCTGTCTGGAGTATTCACATCGTGTTCATATGATATGTCAATGTGGAAGCAAAGGAGGACAAAGAGCAGGGTGAGTGCTGCAGTAGAAATCCGGCTTGTAGGTTTATCAGTATAGACATCACAATGGTTTTAGACTGGAGTGTATATACCTCAATCCTGTGTGTGTGTGTGTTCACAGAAAACAGTGGCGCGGTTGGCAATATGAACGTTGTCGTGGAAAAGAGTGATGACAGTGATGATGGCAGCAACGACTATGTCAATACTAAAGGTATGGCGCACATTGAATAGAATCTAACTTTTTAGGGGTGTTCCTGATTAATCAGGAATCTACAACTGTCAAAAAAGCAGAATAACCTATCTGCTCTTTATGCCTTGGAGGGAGGGGAGTTGCTCTTTAAAATGTATGTATTTATTACTAACCTGGATTGTCATCCAAATCAAATTTTGTTCACATACACATGGTTAGCAGATGTTAATGCAAGTTTAGTGAAATGCTTGTGCTTTTAGTTCCGACAGTGCAGTAATATCTAACAAGTAATATCTAACAATTCCACAACAGATATCTAATACACAATCTAAGTAAAGGAATGGAATAAGAATATATAAATAATGGATGAGCAATGACAGAGCGACATAAGCTAAGATGCAATAGATAGTATAGAATACAGTATTATACATATGAGATATGTAAACATTTTGACTAGTGTTCCATTTATTAAAGTGGCCAATGATTTCAAGTCTGTATGTAGGCAGCATCCTTTCTGTGCTAGTGATGGCTGTTTAACAGTCTGATGGCCTTGAGATAAAAGCTGTTTTTCAGTTGAATGCAGTTGATTTGCGATGATGACACAAACATTATATTAAACAGGACAATCATAGGAGCCTTAAAATCCAATTATAATCCAAAAGTATTGTGAGTTGCACTCATAAGCAACATGTAAATAGAGAGATTTTTTTTGGGGGGGGGGGCTCCCAAGTGGCGCAGCAGTCTAAGGAACTGCATCTTAGTGCTAAAGGTGTCACTACAGAACCTGGTTCGATTCCAGGCTGTATCACAACCAGCCATGATTGGGAGTTCCATAAGGGCGGAGCACAATTGGCCCAGCATTGTCCTGGTTAGGTTGTCTTTGTAAATAAGAATTTGTTCTTAACTGACTTGCCTAGTTAAATAAAATAAGAAATGCCCCTTGTTCTGCCACCAACTCTCCAAATTGAAGGCCATTCGGTCCGGTGACGATTTTAGCATGTAGATTTTAGTGGGGCGAACTCAACATTACATTTTTTAGATGCATGTTAGAGCCAACAGAATTCAGAACATGGGCCGTTCTTAGTGTGTACTCCCTGTACAACAAGTCAGAACCGTAGGATAAATAAAGGGGCATATGAACAGACAGTGAAAGCTCTTACAATATTCAATGATTACATTTCTCTAACACAGGTTATATGCACCACCAAGTTAGAACAGTAGGCGAAATTAAGAGGTGAAAATAGACCAAATGATTAGGGTGAGGCACATTAAACGCCGTTTGGGTCTTTGTGTGTCAAAAAAGATACATGTCATATATATGATGTGCTAAATAAGCTTTTGACATGTCAAATAACACAATTCTATTAGAGAATGTTGTGCGTGCTGAATTTGCACGTGCAAGCCAAGCGCCACCACTACTATCAGTAGCACTGTCAAAACTGTACAAAAAAAGCACACACCGACCATGAACGATGTGTTTACAATACAACAGACCAAATTATTAGGGTGAGGGTCATGGGCTACTAACGGCTTACTACACAACATATACTTAGTATTACTTTCTTAGCTACAGTATACATATCTCCCTTGCATAATACATCATTTATGCAGCAGCGTAAAATGCATTTTTGTACTCGCCTTGTGAAGGTTGTGCGGCGGTCCTTTGTGGGCAAATTTTGGCATACCCACCCACTCATTGAATAGCAGGCTAAGTTACTGGTTTCTTTCCAGTTAGTCACTGATTCCTTCCAAATGACTCATGAATTTGCGATTTCCAACTTGTCGTGTAATCTTTATGGCCGATGAGCACCGATGAGTTTTATCTATAATTTCTCTACATATTAAAAGGATTTGCCAGTAGATTGTCGACTTGATACATGATGATGACTGCTAGCTAAGACTTTGAAAGTAAGATGTTGACATGATCAGTCCAATCAAAGCTACTGTACATACAATGTGATTTGATGTAATTTTATCTGTGTCAAATAACCTTGAGTCTTCTTAGATGGGCACTTCTAATGTAACTCTTTGGCAGGATCCAAAGGGCTGAAATGTTGGGTTTCTACCCTTACTAAGGACTTAAATTTGGCGATGACGTACTGTCCCCATGAGTGACAGAACACTAAGCCAATCACAGCACAATGCTCCAATTTTCTGCTGGCTTGCCACCACCACAAAGCATGAGCTAGGCTGAAACACCTGCATTTGGGAGACTAGTCAGGATCGAGGCAAAGATGAACAGAGAAAAGTACAGAGATCTTTGATGAAAACCTGCTCCACAGGCACTCAAGACCTTAGACTGGGGTGAAGGTTTACCTTCCAACAGGATAATGACCCTAAGCACACAGCCATGACAATGCAGGAGTGGCTTCAGGACAAGTCTCTGAATCTCTTTGAGTGGCCCAGCAAGAGCCCGGACTTGAACCCGAACATCTCTGGAGAGACCTGAAAATAGCAGTACAGCGACGCTCCCCATCCAACCTGACAGAGCTTGAGAGGATTACGCTGCCAAAGGTGCTTCAACAAAATACTGGGCAAAGGGTGTAAATGTGATTTTTGTTTTTAATAAATGTTTATTTAATCAAATGTTCTAAACCACTTTTTGCTCTGTCATTATGGGCTATTGTGTGTAGGTTGGGGGACTTTCATCCATTTTAGAATATGGCTGTAACGTAACAGAATGTGGAGAAGGTGAAGGGGTCTGAATACTTTCTTGAATTCACCGTACAGTCGTGGGGAAAAGTTTTGAAAATGACAAATATTCATTTTCACAAAGTCTGCTGCCTCAGTTTGTATGATGGCAATTTGCATATACTCCAGAAGAGTTATCCGATGAATTGCAATTAATTGCAAAGTCCCTATTTGCCATGCAAATGAACTGAATCCCCAAAAAACATTTCCACTGCATTTCAGCCCTGCCACAAAAGGACCAGCTGACATCATGTCAGTGATTCTCTTTTTAACACAGGTGTGAGTGTTGACAAGGACAAGGCTGGAGATCACTCTGTCATGCTGATTGAGTTAAAATTACAGACTGGAAGCTTCAAAAGGAGGGTGGTGCTTGGAATCATTGTTCTTCCTCTGTCAAACATGGTTACCTGCAAGGAAGCACGTGCCGTCATCATTGCTTTGCACAAAAAGGGCAAGTCATAGGCAAGGATATTGCTGCCAGTAAGATTGCACCTGAATCAACCATTTATCGGATCATCAAGAACTTCAAGGAGAGCGGTTCAATTGTTGTGAAGAAGGCTTCAGGGCGCCCAAGAAAGTCTCCTAAAGTTGATTCAGCTGCGGGAATGGGGCACCACCAGTACAGAGCTTGCTCAGGAATGGCAGCAGGCAGGTGTGGGTGCATCTGCACGCACAGTGAGGCGAAGACTTTTGGAGGATGGCCTTGTGTCAAGAAGGGCAGCAAAGAAGCCACTTCTCTCCAGGAAAAACATTTACATTTACATTTACATTTAAGTCATTTAGCAGACGCTCTTATCCAGAGCGACTTACAAATTGGTGCATTCACCTTATGACATCCAGTGGAACAGCCACTTTCCAATAGTGCATCTAAATCTTTTAAGGGGGGTGAGAAGGATTACTTTATCCTATCCTAGGTATTCCTTAAAGAGGTGGGGTTTCAGGTGTCTCCGGAAGGTGGTGATTGACTCCGCTGTCCTGGCATCGTGAGGGAGTGTGTTCCACCATTGGGGAGCCAGAGCAGCGAACAGTTTTGACTGGGCTGAGCGGGAACTGTACTTCCTCAGTGGTAGGGAGGCGAGCAGGCCAGAGGTGGATGAACGCAGTGCCATTGTTTGGGTGTAGGGCCTGATCAGAGCCTGGAGGTACTGAGGTGCCGTTCCCCTCACAGCTCCGTAGGCAAGCACCATGGTCTTGTAGCGGATGCGAGCTTCAACTGGAAGCCAGTGGAGAGAGCGGAGGAGCGGGGTGACGTGAGACATCAGGGACAAACTGATATTCAGCTAAAGGTACAGGGATTGGACTGCTGAGAACTGGGGTAAAGTAATTCTCTCTGAATCCCCTTTCCGATTGTTTGGGGCATCTGGGAAAAAAGCATGTCTGATGAAAAGGTGAGCGCTACCATCAGTCCTGTGTCATGACAACAGTAAAGAATCCTGAGACCATTCATGTGTGGGGTTGCTTCTCAGCCAAGGGAGTGGGCTGACTCACAATTTTGCCTAAGAACACAGCCATGAATAAAGAATGGTACTAACACATCCTCCGAGAGCAACTTCTCCCAACCATCCAAGAACAGCATGATGGAGCACCTTGCCATAAGGCAAAAGTGATAACTAAGTGGCTAGGGGAACAAAACATCGATATTTTGGGTCCATGGCCAGGAAACTCCCCAGACCTTAATCCCATTGAGAACTTGTGGTCAATCCTCAAGAGGCGGGTGGACAAACAAAAACCCCAAAATTCTGAGAAACTCCAGGCATTGATTATGCAAGACTGGGCTGCCATCAGTCAGGATGTGGCCAGAAGTTAATTGACAACATGCCAGGGCGGATTGCATAGGTCTTGAAAAATGAAATCAAATGTATTTATATAGCCCTTCGTACATCAGCTGATATCTCAAAGTGCTGTTCAGAAACCCAGCCTAAAACCCCAAACAGCAAGCAATGCAGGTGTAGAAGCACGGTGGCTAGGAAAAGCTCCCTCGAAAGGCCAAAACCTAGAGAGGAATCAGGCTATGTGGGGTGGCCAGTCCTCTTCTGGCTGTACCGGGTGGAGATTATAACAGAACATGGCCAAGATGTTCAAATCTTCATAAATGACCAGCATGGTTGAATAATAATAAGGCAGAACAGTTGAAACTGGAGCAGCAGCACGGTCAGGTGGACTGGGGACAGCAAGGAGTCATCATGTCAGGTAGTCCTGGAGCATGGTCCTAGGGCTCAGGACCTCCGAGAGAGAGCAAGAAAGAAGGAGAGAATTAGAGAACGCACACTTAGATTCACACAGGACACCGAATAGGACAGGAGAAGTACTCCAGATATAACAAACTGACCCTAGCCCCCCGACACAAACTACTGCAGCATAAATACTGGAGGCTGAGACAGGAGGGGTCAGGAGAAAAAGAAGGGTCAACACTGCAAATATTGACTCTTTGCATCAACTTCATGTAATTGTCAATAAAAGCCTTTGACACTTATGAAATGCTTGTAATTATACTTCAGTATTCCATAGTAACATCTGACAAAAATATCTAAAGACGAAGCAGCAAACTTTGTGGAAATTAACATTTGTGTCATTCTCAACTTTTGGCCACGACTGTATACCTCAATCCTGTGTGTGTTTTGTGTTCACAGAAAGCAATGATGCGGAGGTCAATGTCGACGTGGGAAAGAGTGATGACAGTGATGAAGGCAGCAACGACTATGTCAATACTAAAGGTATGGCCCACGTTGGCACATTGAATAGAATATAACTTTTTAGGGATGTTCCTGATGTAATCAGGAATCCCTGCTTTTTTGACAGTTGTAATAACCCATGTAACTCTTTATCCCTTGGAAGGAGTGAGGGAGTAGCTCTTTATAAATGGTTTACTTTATTACTATCCTGGATCGTCATCCCTGTGTTTTGAGGGGATATTAGTTTTAACAGATGCTGCACCTAGTTTGGGTATAAACATGGGAACAATTTAATGGCTAAAACAAAGTCCTATGCATGTAGCCCACATGTGACAAAACAGATCATTCACCTATCAACTTTCCTAGTGCCAAACTTCACTTTTAAAAGATGACGTAGACTATTGTGCCAATGAATTGAAAAATTGCCAAATAAGTATGGTAATTAAATGTCTGCATAGGTTACAGTTCATGGTTCTTATTGATATGCATGATTATTTTGACTTTCTCCAAACTGAAGGCCATTAGGTCATTGTTAGGCTATCTCTAGACATTTGAGATATCTTCACGCCTAGCAGAGCCTCCAGACTTCTGTCATAAAGGGATCGATTTGAATGAGGAAAAAAAAAATATTACAGGGGCAGTTTGTTAAAACTAATCCTCTCTGAATCGTCAACAGGAAACACTGAAATTTTGGGGTAATAATTACATAACCGACGTTCTATAGTAATTACTAGTCCCTTGCGAATAGGGCTTTTGTGACATCTTGTGGTTAAAATATTTTGCATTTTTTTATATTCAAATAACACTTAAATAAATGGATATTAGAATATAAACAATAAAGAGAAATGCATGACAATACAGCGCCTTTGGATTGTATTCAGAACCCATGACTTCCCCATTTTGTTATACAATACAGCCTTATTCTAAAATGGATTCAATTGTTATTTTTCCTCAATCTAAACACAATACCACATAATGACAAAGCAAAAACAGGCTAGAAATGTTTGCAAATATATATATATATATATATATATATATATATATATCTTTTTTTTAAAACTGATATTGCATTTTTTAAAGTATTCAGAGGCTTTACTCAGTACTTTGTTGAAGCACCTTTAGCAGCTATTATATAGCATCGAGTCTTCTTGGGTATGACGCTACAAGCTTGGCACACATGTATATATATATATAATATATATGCCATTTAGCAGACGCTTTTATCCAAAGCGACTTAGTCATGTGTGCATACGTTCTACGTATGGGTGGTCCCGGGAATTGAACCCACTACCCTGGCGTTACAAGCGCCATGCTCTACCAACTGAGCTACAGAAGGACCATGTATTTGGGGAATTGTTCTCTGCAGATCCTCTCAAGTTCTGTCAGGTTGGATGGGGAATGTTGCTGCACAGCTATTTTCAGTCTCCTGAGATGGTAGATCGGGTTGAAGTCCTGGCTATGGTTGGGCCAATCAAGGACATTCAAAGACTTGTGCCAAAGCCACTCCTGTGTTGACTGTGTGCTGAGGGTTGTTGTCCTTTTGGAAGGTGAATCTTCGCCCCAGTCTGAGGTCTTGAGTGCTCTGGAGCAGGTTTTCATCAAGGGTCTCTGTACTTTGTTCCATTAATTTTTCCCTAGATCCTGACCAGTCTCCTAGTCCCTGCCGCTGAAAAACATCCCCATAGCATGATGCTTCACCGTAGGGATGTTGCCAGGTTTCCTCCAGATGTGATGCTTGCCATTCAAGCCAAAGAGTTTAATCTTGGTTTCATCAGACCAGAGAATCTTGTTTATCATGGTCAGAGTCCTTTAGATGCCTTTTGGCAAACTCCAAGCAGGCTGTCGTGCCATTTACTGAGTAGTGGCTTCCGCCTGGCCACTCTACCGTAAAGGCCTGATTGGTGGAGTGCTGCAGAGATGGTTGTCCTTCTAGAAGGTACTCCCATCTCCACAGAGGAACTCTGCAGCTCTGTCAGAATGACCATCGGGTTCTTGGTTACCTCCCTGACCAAGTGCCCTTCTTCCGATTGCTCAGTTTGGCCGGGCAGCCAGCTCTAGGAAGAGTGGTGGTGGTTCCAAACTTCTTCCATTTTAAGAATGATGGAGGTTACGGTGTTCCTGGAGACCTTCAATGCTGCAGAATTTAAGTACCCTTCCCTAGATCTGTACCTCGACACTTTCCTGTCTCGGAACTCTACGTACATTTTCTTCGAGCTCATAGCTTAGATTTTGCTCTGACATGCACTGTCAACTGTGGGACCTTATATAAACAGGTGTGCCTTTCCAAATCATGTCCAATCAATTGAATTTACCACAGGTGGACTCCAGTCAAGTTGTAGAAACATCTCAAGGATGGAAACAGGATGCACCTGACCTCCAATTTTGAGTCTCATAGTAAAGGGTTTGAATACTTCTGTAAATAAGGTATTTTGTTTTTTATATATAAAAAATTGCTAACATTTCTACAAACCTGTTTTCGCTTTGTCATTATGGGGTATTGTTTAGATTGATGAGGAATTTCTATTTGATTTCATCCATTTTAGAATAAGGCTGTAACTAGAGGTCAACCGATTATGATTTTTCAACGCCGATACCAATTATTGGAGGACCAAAAAAGCCGATACCGATTTAATTGGCAGATTATTATTTTTTTTCCCATTGTTTGTAATAATGACAATTACAACAATACTGAATGAACGTGTATTTTAACTTAATATAATACATCAATAAAATCAATTTAGCCTCAAATAAATAATGAAACATGTTCAATTTGGTTTAAATAATGCAAAAACAAAGTGTTGGAGAAGAAAGTAAAAGTGCAATATGTGCCATGTAAGAAAGCTAACGTTTCAGTTCCTTGCCCAGAACATGAGAACATATGAAAGCTGGTGGTTCATTTTAACATGAGTCTTCAATATTCCCAGGTAAGAAGTTTTAGGTTGTAGTTATTATAGGAATTATAGGACTATTTCTCTCTATACCATTTGTATTTCATTAACCTTTGACTATTGGATGTTCTTATAGGCACTTTAATATTGCCAGTGTAACAGTATAGCTTCCGTCCCTCTCCTCGCTCCTCCCTGGGCTCGAACCAGGAACACATCGACAACAGCCACCCTCGAAGCATCGCTCCACAAAAGCCGCGGCACAAAAGCCGTCGGCCCAAGGGGAACAACTACCCCAAGTCTCAGAGCGAGTGACGTTTGAAATGCTATTAGCGTGCACCCCACTAACTAGCTAGCCATTTCACATCGGTTACACCAGCCTAATCTCGGGAGTTGATAGGCTTGAAGTCATAAACAGCGCAATGCTTGAAGCACAGCATCGAAGCTTACGAGCCTGCTCCTGCCTACCACCGCTCAGTCAGACTGCTCTATCAAATGTCAAATCATCGACTTAATTATAATATAATAAACACACAGAAATAAGAGCCGTAGGTCATTAATATGGTTGAATCTGGAAACTATCATTTCGAAAACAAAACGTTTATTCTTTCAGTGAAATACGGAACCGTTACGTATTTTATCTAACGGATGGCATCCATAAGTCTAAATATTGCTGTTACATTGCACAACCTTCAATGTTATGTCATAATCATGTACAATTCTGGCAAATTAGTTCGCAATGAGCCAGGCGGCCAAAACTGTTGCATATACCCTGACTCTGCGTGCAATGAACGCAAGAGAAGTGACACAATTTCACCTGGTTAATATTGCCTGCTAACCTACCTTTTAGCTAAATATGCATGTTTAAAAATATATACTTCTGTGTATTGATTTGGACACGTTGGAGCAACGACCGTCCTTATTCGCAATGCGCACCACATCGATTATATGCAACGCAGGACAAGCTCGATAAACTAGTAACATCAACCATGTGTATTTATAACTAGTGATTATGATTGATTGTTTTTTTATAAGATAAGTTTAATTCTAGCTAGCAATTTACCTTGGCTTCTTACTGCATTTGCGTAACAGGCAGGCGGTTAGTGTTGGACTAGTGAACCGTAAGGTTGCAAGATTGAATCCCTGAGCTGACAAGGTAAAAATCTGTTGTTCTGCCCCTGAACAAGGCCGTTAACACACCGTTCCTAGGCCGTCATTGAAAATAAGAATGTGTTCTTAACCGACTTGCCTTGTTAAATAAAGTCGTAAAAAATATATATATTTTTTCAATCTGCAAAATCGGCGTCCAAAAATACAGATTTCCGGTTGTTATTAAAACTTGAAAACGGCCCTAATTAATCGGCCATTCCGGTTAATCGGCAGACCTCTAGCTGTAAGGTAACAATGTGGAACAAGGGAAGGGTTCTGAATTCTTCTGAATGCACTGTATATACCTCAAGCCTGTGTTTGTGTGTTCACAGAAAATAGTTGCGCAGAGGGCAATATGAATGTCGTTGTGGAAAAGAGCGATGACAGTGATGACGAAGGCAACGACTATGTCAATACTAAAGGTATGGCCCACATTGAATAGAATATAACTTATCAGGAATGTGATTTTTCAACAGTTGTGATAACCCTTGGAACTCTTTATGCCTTAGGAGAGGACTAAGGTCATTATAAACTGATTACTTTATTACTAACCGGGAGCATGGTGTAACAGGCCGGCAGTCACAGCTGCACTCAACTTGTGTATTGGGGTGCATTCCAATACTCTAATAATGATACCAAAAGGTACTTTAGTGCTAAACAACCTGGTATTGTGTATGTGTAATGACGTTAATACCACATTCCTCCCCTCTTAAGATTTCAATATTACATCTTCACAAATAAACCCTTTTTTAACGATATCGAACATAAGACATTGCCTAAGCGCTTATTGCTAAGGGAATACATTTACATTACATTTAAGTCATTTAGCAGACGCTCTTATCCAGAGCGACTTACAAATTGGTGCATACACCTTATGACAACCAGTGGAACAGCCACTTGCATCTAAATCTTGTTGGGGGAGAAGGATTACCTACCCTTACTTACCCTATCCTAGGTATTCCTTGAAGAGGTGGGGTTTCAGGTGTCTCCGGAAGGTGGTGATTGACTCCGCTGTCCTGGCGTCGTGAGGGAGTTTGTTCCACCATTGGGGGCCAGAGCAGCGAACAGTTTTGACTGGGCTGAGCGGGAACTGTACTTCCTCAGTGGTAGGGAGGCGAGCAGGCCAGAGGTGGATGAACGCAGTGCCCTTGTTTGGGTGTAGGGCCTGATCAGAGCCTGGAGGTACTGAGGTGCCGTTCCCCTCACAGCTCCGTAGGCGAGCACCATGGTCTTGTAGCGGATGCGAGCTTCAACTGGAAGCCAGTGGAGAGAGCGGAGGAGCGGGGTGACGTGAGAGAACTTGGGAAGGTTGAACACCAGACGGGCTGCGGCGTTCTGGATGAGTTGTAGGGGTTTAATGGCACAGGCAGGGAGCCCAGCCAACAGCGAGTTGCAGTAATCAAGACGGGAGATGACAAGTGCCTGGATTAGGACCTGCGCCGCTTCCTGTGTGAGGCAGGGTCGTACTCTGCGGATGTTGTAGAGCATGAACCTACAGGAACGGGACACCGCCTTGATGTTAGTTGAGAACGTCAGGGTGTTGTCCAGGATCACGCCAAGGTTCTTAGCGCTCTGGGAGGAGGACACAATGGAGTTGTCAACCGTGATGGCGAGATCATGGAACGGGCAGTCCTTCCCCGGGAGGAAGAGGAGCTCCGTCTTGCTGAGGTTCAGCTTGAGGTGGTGATCCGTCATCCACACTGATATGTCTGCCAGACATGCAGAGATGCGATTCGCCACCTGGTCATCAGAAGGGGGAAAGGAGAAGATTAATTGTGTGTCGTCTGCATAGCAATGATAGGAGAGACCATGTGAGGTTATGACAGAGCCAAGTGACTTGGTGTATAGCGAGAATAAGAGAGGGCCTAGAACAGAGCCCTGGGGGACACCAGTGGTGAGAGCGCGTGGTGAGGAGACAGATTCTCGCCACGCCACCTGGTAGGAGCGACCTGTCAGGTAGGACGCAATCCAAGCGTGGGCCGCGCCGGAGATGCCCAACTCGGAGAGGGTGGAGAGGAGGATCTGATGGTTCACAGTATCGAAGGCAGCCGATAGGTCTAGAAGGATGAGAGCAGAGGAGAGAGAGTTAGCTTTAGCAGTGCGGAGCGCCTCCGTGATACAGAGAAGAGCAGTCTCAGTTGAATGACTAGTCTTGAAACCTGACTGGTTTGGATCAAGAAGGTCATTCTGAGAGAGATAGCGGTAGAGCTGGCCAAGGACGGCACGCTCAAGAGTTTTGGAGAGAAAAGAGAGAAGGGATACTGGTCTGTAGTTGTTGACATCGGAGGGATCGAGTGTAGGTTTTTTCAGAAGGGGTGCAACTCTCGCTCTCTTGAAGACGGGAGGGACGTAGCCAGCGGTCAGGGATGAGTTGATGAGCGAGGTGAGGTAAGGGAGAAGGTCTCCGGAAATGGTCTGGAGAAGAGAGGAGGGGATAGGGTCAAGCGGGCAGGTTGTTGGGCGGCCGGCCGTCACAAGACGCGAGATTTCATCTGGAGAGAGAGGGGAGAAAGAGGTCAGAGCATAGGGTAGGGCAGTGTGAGCAGAACCAGCGGTGTCGTTTGACTTAGCAAACGAGGATCGGATGTCATCGACCTTCTTTTCAAAATGGTTGACGAAGTCATCTGCAGAGAGGGAGGAGGGAGGGGGGGAGGATTCAGGAGGGAGGAGAAGGTGGCAAAGAGCTTCCTAGGGTTAGAGGCAGATGCTTGGAACTTAGAATGGTAGAAAGTGGCTTTAGCAGCAGAGACAGAGGAGGAAAATGTAGAGAGGAGGGAGTGAAAGGATGCCAGGTCCGCAGGGAGGCGAGTTTTCCTCCATTTCCGCTCGGCTGCCCGGAGCCCTGTTCTGTGAGCTCGCAATGAGTCGTCGAGCCACGGAGCGGGAGGGGAGGACCGAGCCGGCCTGGAGGATAGGGGACATAGGGAGTCAAAGGATGCAGTAAGGGAGGAGAGGAGGGTTGAGGAGGCAGAATCAGGAGATAGGTTGGAGAAAGTTTGAGCAGAGGGAAGAGAAGATAGGATGGAAGAGGAGAGAGTAGCGGGGGAGAGAGAGCGAAGGTTGGGACGGCGCGATACCATCCGAGTAGGGGCAGTGTGGGAAGTGTTGGATGAGAGCGAGAGGGAAAAGGATACAAGGTAGTGGTCGGAGACTTGGAGGGGAGTTGCAATGAGGTTAGTGGAAGAACAGCATCTAGTAAAGATGAGGTCAAGCGTATTGCCTGCCTTGTGAGTAGGGGGAAGGTGAGAGGGTGAGGTCAAAAGAGGAGAGGAGTGGAAAGAAGGAGGCAGAGAGGAATGAGTCAAAGGTAGACGTGGGGAGGTTAAAGTCGCCCAGAACTGTGAGAGGTGAGCCGTCCTCAGGAAAGGAGCTTATCAAGGCATCAAGCTCATTGATGAACTCTCCAAGGGAACCTGGAGGGCGATAAATGATAAGGATGTTAAGCTTGAAAGGGCTGGTAACTGTGACAGCATGGAATTCAAAGGAGGCAATAGACAGATGGGTAAGGGGAGAAAGAGAGAAAGACCACTTGGGAGAGATGAGGATCCCGGTGCCACCACCCCGCTGACCAGAAGCTCTCGGGGTGTGCGAGAACACGTGGGCGGACGAGGAGAGAGCAGAATAAAGGCCAGCATCCCGGAGTCACCTGTTGATGTTGAAACTGGTGTTTTGCAGGTACAATTTATTGAAGCTGCAAGTTGGGCACTTGTGAGGCATCTGTTTCTCAAACTAAACACTAATGTACTTGTCCTCTTGCTCAGTTGTACACCAGGGCCTCCCACTCCTCTTTCTATTCTGGTTAGAGCCAGTTTGCGCTGTTCTGTACGAGATCTTCAGTTTCTTGCCAATTTCTTGCATGGAATAGCATTAATTTCTCAGAACAAGACTAGACTGACAAGTTTAGGAAGAAAGTTATTTGTTTCCCTTTTGAGCCTCTAATCGAACCCACAAATGCTGATGCTCCAGATACTCAACTAGTCTAAAGAAGGCCAGTTTTATTGATTCTTCAAACAGGACAACAGTTTTCAGCTGTGCTAACATAATAGCTAAAGGGTTTTCTAATGATCAATTAGCCTTTTAAAATTATGAACTTGGATTAGCTAACACAACGTACTATTGGAATACAGTAGTGATGGTTGCTGATAATGGGCCTCAGTATGCCTATGTAGATATTCCATAACAAAAACTGCCATTTCCAGCTACAATAGTCATTTACAACATTAGCAATGTCTACACTGCATTTCTGATTAATTTGTTATTGTAATGGACAAAAAATTTTGCTTTTCTTTCAAAAACAAGGACATTTATGAGTGAGCACAACTTTTGAATGGTAGTGTATGTACTCTACTTATCTAAACAAGTCTGTCAGTGTAAACAATAAACATGACATTTCACATATTCACAATTTTATTTTCACATGCTTGGGTAACTAAGTATTTAACTCTAGAGTTTTTCACTGTGAGTCTTTTATTTTTGTCTTTTAAAAACAATTTAATAGGGCGGAGCTAGCATGTTGGAGTGAACGGTTGTGCGTGAGAGGCTCCTGCAACTTTTTTGCGAAATAATCTAATTTAACCTACTTTATGGCACTTTTTACAACAAACTTTTCATTCTAATACAAGATTGTAACTTTTTATATGAAAATGCCGAGTAATATGCGACCAAAGGACAATAAATTCACAGCGGAGGCCACTACTCCCCACTAAACAACGAGACAGACATGGCGGGAGGCACCTGCAACAACGTGACACTTACAGAACTTACCCGGGCTTTGGGGGAGCTACGTGTTGCTATAGGTGAGGATCTTAAGGCCACTATTGCTGAACTGGACACCAAAATCGAGAGCATAATTCGAACGGTCGCATCGCATGGCCAGAGTATTGTGGACCTTGAGAAAGCTTCTGAATTCAACGCTGGTAGGATCGACAAGTTAGAGAAGCTATGCACGTCATTGCAGGATAGTGTGCAGAGGCTTTCTGTGAAAGTGGTAGACCTGGAGGGCCGATCCAGACGTAATAACCTCCGCATTGTTGGTCTGGCAGAGGGGGTAGAGGCGGGCTCTCGCCCCACCGACTTCTTCGCCAAGCTATTGAAGGATGCAATGGGATCGGATGTTTTGGATTCGGATCCCCACCTGGATCGTGCTCCCTTGTCCCAGTGCCTGGACCGGGCCAACGTCCTCGCCCAGTAATCATCTGTTGTCACAGTTTCAAGACCAAGGATCTTATCCTGCGTGAAGCTCGAATGAGGGGCAACCTGTCACATAAAGGGCATCCATTCCGTGTATATGAGGATTATGCGCCCGATGTGGCAAAGCATCGCGCCGACTACAGAGATGTCATGACCAAACTCTACAAACTCCATCTTCGCCCAGCCTTACTCTTCCCTGCAAGACTAAGAATTACCCCGCCTTCCGGTGAGAAGATTTGGCTCTCCTCGGTTTTGGACGCAGAGAAGTTTATCTGGGGAGAGTGCCTTGTCATTGTGTGTTAGGGTCTGCTCATGGACTCAAATCCATACTATACCATATTGGGTGAAACCGTATTAAACGGGCTCAACAAGGGCTACCGAACATGTAAGACGCTGAGCCGACCAATGCAGGGCGGTCAGAGCTCTCATTTAACGTTAAATTCACTTTCATCCTGGCTGTGCTCAGAGCGATGCATATTTTTACTTCCAGGTTTGATCACTGACACTTTCGGATGGATATACTTATATTCCCCCACCTTTGTTTTGTTTCGTTATTTATTTTATAATCCTTACATTATTCTTACTACCATACCATTTATTTATTGCTTGCAGGGGACTGGGGGTGATGGTTAGGAAGGGGCAGACGCAGACACCTGGTTAGCAAGTTGATGTTTTGTGCCGTTCTGCCTTTGTCTAGCCGTGGGCCGCTCTCCCGACTAGAGCCCCACCAGCCCTCTTTAGTGCTTATGGCTGTGTAGGTGTGCGTACATATAATTACTATTTGTACTTTATTACTATTTTCGCTTAGCATTTTAGTAGTATGTATGTGTATATTTTAAATCAGTGTAGATTGTTATACTGTGGTATGAATGTTTGTATGTGTATATACATATTCTTTAAATATATATTTTTATATACGATGTGTGTGTGTGTGTGTGAAAAAAATGTTTTTTTTATTTTATTTTAAATGGGGGGAGCTTTTAATTGAGCAAATCCTTGTTCCGATCTCCTGACCCACAGTATGTAAAGGTACGGCTGGTTTAATATTTGACCAGCAGTGCTTAGCAATATAATCTTGAGGCTACATCTTGCTTATCTCTGGGATTGACCCAGAATGCGCAATATGTTTAAGTTGCAACTTATTCTGTTTAGGTTTATTAGATGCCAACTGAACAGTTTATTCGCGGGAGCCTCCTCAGTTCATATGTTAGTAGAAGTTCTAGGATAGTGAGAGGTGAACGTATATTTGGGATTTTATTTTTGTTTTACCTCTTGTTCGAGGTCGCGCCGTGCTTTTTTGGCATCGGCCAGACAATGCGTTTTATTTTTATTTTTCCTTTTTTTTCTTCCTGTTTGTGCATGCCTGTTAAATATGGGTTGATGGGGGGGAGGGGTGTAAGTGTTGGGGAAATTAGGGGAACAGGGTGGGAAGTAAAGGTGCTTGCAGGGGGGGGAGGGGTGGGTTGGATACTACTCGGGTGTAGGTGCTACATATGCTGATCGTGATGGTTTGGTGTGCTTTCTTAACTTTTTATCAAGTTACATGGTATGCAGGCCACCATAGGAACTACAAACGAGAGGAGGGCGGGGCTTACATTCACTTCCTGGAATGTCAAGGGTTTAAACGAACCAATTAAGAGGGGCAAGGTCCTAGCCCACCTGAAAGCACTCTCGTCTGATATTATATTTTTGCAAGAAACCCATCTGAAGAATAACTCTCATAGCAGACTTAAGTGTAGGTGGGTGGGGCAAGTGTATCACTCTAACTTCTCTGCCAAAACGAGAGGCACAGCGATTCTGGTACGGAAAGGAATTCCCTTTCTACATAAAACCAACCTTGTGGATAAAGAGGGTCGGTATGTGATCGTAATAGGAGAAATCCACTCTACCTCAGTAACTCTACTAAATATCTATGGGCCAAACATTGATAACCCCTCTTTTTTCAAAAGCGTCCTTGCCCTGATTCCAGATATCTCCCATACTAACCTGGTCATTGGAGGGGACCAGTATTTGGATAGATCCTCTACCCGGCGAACCCCTACCTCCTATTCAAGCGAATTCTTGAATACCTACATAAAAAATTTGAACTTATTTGATATATGGAGGATCGCTAACCCTACGGGTAGGGAATACTCCTTTTACTCTCATGTTCACAATGTTTACACTCGAATTGACTACTTTTTGTTGGATGCTAGACTACTCCCCTATACCTGTAATGTGAGGTATCATGATATTATAATCTCGGACCACAGTCCACTCACCTTCTCCCTGAGATTGGGTGACATTGTACCAAACGAGAAGGTCTGGAGGTTGAATCATCAGCTCCTCACAGAACCAACATTCTGTGAATATCTTAAAGACCCAATTACATTTTTGATACCAACGACAACACAGAGACCTCCCCAGCATTATTGTGGGAAACACTGAAGGCCAAGAGTCGGCGAAACAGAGGAAAACTGGAAGAACTGGAGGGACAAATTCACTTACTGGATAGGGAGAATGCTAGCCACCCATCTATGGAGAAACATTAAAAAAATGACCTAAAATTTGAATATAATCAGATTCTCTCAGCTAAAATTGCTTAATCTTTTCTCTATGCCAAGCAAACATATTTTGAGTTTGGTGACAAACCACACAAATTACTCGCCAGACAACTTCGAAAAAATGTGAGTGACCGAATGATTCACAAAGTTAAATCTGCATCTGGGGAATTACTCTCTTCCCCCAAAGACATCAATGACAGATTCCGGCAGTTTTATGAGACTCTATATACATCTAAAGCAGATCCAGCATGTGCTGACCCTGCCACCCGAGCAGTTGGGGGGATAGGGGGGACATCTTCCCTCTTTCTTTCTACGTGTCCTTGTTTTGTATGTCGTGTTTTGTATTATTTGTTTTGCACCCAGGGCTCTGAATCTTGTTGTTCCTGAATGCTCTTTTATGTTTAGATAAGAATTGTATACCTATACACCATTCTTGTGTGTGTTTAATAAAAAACCTTTTGAAAAAAACAACAACAATTCAATACTTTTGTTTTTCAGAGTTCAAAGTCCTTAAAGCAGCTTAGAAGCGTTGCGTGCCTCTGTGCACAACGTACACTAGGGGTAGTATTCATTCTCAACAAAAGCCACCAGCTGTTTCTTAGCCGGGCTATGAATCCAGGAATCCCTTGTCCCATGACTGAAATTTCAGATAAGGGCAAGGTCCCACTCTCCAAAATGTCAGCCCTTGGTATGTTTATCATGGTTATTTTTCTGTCTTGTTTGCGTTCAACTTTCCTTTTCAGGTCTGGATAGACTAGGTCCAGTGTGAAGCGTTGTGGATTGAGATGTTATTCTGTAGCTGACAGAACACGTGACACTTTTGTTGCTATGCTCCCTTCTTAAAACATTTTTTTTAGTGTCTACTGCGCGTTCCACCAGTACATTTGAAGACTGATGATATGGAGCAAATGTCACAGGCACAATATTGTTGCTCACCACCATCTCCGGTATCCCTTGGTTAGTAGTAAAGCTCTGTCGTTGGCCAAATATAGTAGTCGTGAATGAAGCAGAACTAACCGGATACACATCCATCCATTTTTAATGTGCATCAATGATTATCAGGAATATTTTCCCCATGAATGGCCCTGTGTAATCTATGTGCAATCTTCTCCAAGGTTTCTCTGGAAACTCCCAAGGGTGAAGTGGAGCTGGTGCCTTTGTGTTCCTGACATGTTACATGTCTTGACGAGATTGGCTATCACCTGATCTAGTTTTGACCACCACAAGTAACTCCTAGCCAATGCTTTCATACGTGTGACTCTGCTGCTCTAGGATAGCCTGGCTTTGGAAAAATAACTTGTGCTCTCCACAAAATACAACCATCCTGTACACTCAACTCTGTTTTCCTGACACTGTTTGTTGTGAATTCAGTCCTTTCTATTTGTTGTGGCCATTCCCTTACTACATAATCTTTAACTCTAGACAGTACTGTATCTTTACTTGACCAGGACATCTCACTTGCTCTGCAGTCACGAGTGCTGTGTCTACGAAAATCAGCACTGTCCTCTTGAGCTGTTATGGTGGGCGTGTAAGACTGCTCAAGGCATCTGCATTCCCATGGTACCTTCCTAATAAAGCTCAAAAGCAAATACTCCTATGTCATGGGACTTGAATGAGGCAACCCGGTTCCAAAACGAATGCAATCAACTGGTGCAAAACACACCTACGCGGGAGAGATTAATTGAACAACCCTCACTGTAGCTAAAGCTAACCCTTTTCCTAACCTTAGTCTCCTAACCTGCCACGTAAACAAAACATCTGTGTCCAGAAACCATCAGTTTCATAACACCGGAACTGACCAATTGCAGTTTCCTGATATCAGGGAACACCCACATCAAGAGCCACCCTGAGTTGCGGTCTGCAATTACACCATAATCTTTAAAATGCCGCCTCTCCTTTGAAGTAGTAATATCCCTATTCCACCCCTGTGTGGCGTCACATAGGCCTATAGGTTAAGTCCCAATGACACCTTATTCCCTATATAGTGCACTACTTTTGACAAGAGCCCTATGGACCCTAGTCAAAAGTAGTTAGGGTGCCATTTGGGATACAACCGTATTCTCTGCTCATATTTGATAGAAACTGACCTATCCTCCCCATAGCCATTACTGTATGTTGTCCTGATCACATTACTAATTTTCTCAGAGTTCAGTGTGTCAAATCGGAGGGCCTGTTGTCCGGTCCTCTGGCAGTCTCTATGGAGGTGCCACAGGGTTCAATTCTCGGGCTGACTCTTTTCTCTGTATATATCAATAATGTTGCTCTTGCTGCGGGTGATTCTCTGATCCACTTCTACTCAGATGACACTATTCTGTATACTTCTGGCCCTTCTTTGGACACTGTGTTGACAAACCTCCAGACAAGCTTCAATGCCATACAACACTCCTTCCGTGGCCTCCAACTGCTCTTAAATGCAAGTAAAACTAAATGCATGCTCTTCAACCGATCGCTGCCCGCACCTGCCCGCCCGTCCAGCATCACTACTCTGGACGGTTCGGACTAAAAATATGTGGACAACTACAAATACCTAGGTGTCTGGTTAGACTGGAAACTCTTCTTCCGGACTCACATTAAACATCTCCAATCCAAAATGTAAATCTAGAATTGGCTTCCTATTTTGTAACAAAGCATCCTTCACTCATGCTGCCAAACATACCCTCGTAAAACTGACTATTCTACCGCTCCTTGACTTCGGCGATGTCACTTACAAAATAGCCTCCAACACTCTATTCAGCAAATTGGATGTTGTCTATCACAGTGCCATTCGTTTTGTCACCAAAGCCCCATATACTACCCACCACTGCGGCCTGTATTACTTTCGTTGGCTGGCCCTCGCTTTATATTCTTCGCCAAACCCACTGGCTCCAGGTCATCTATAAAAGTCTTTGCTCGGTAAAGCCCAGCCTTCTCAGCTCACTGGTCACCATAGCAGCACCCACCCGTAGCATGCGCTCCAGCAGGTATATTTCACTGGTCACCCCCAAAGCCAACACTTCCTTTGGCCGTCTTTCCTTCCAGTTCTCTGCTGCCAATGACTGGAACGAATTAACAAAAATCACTGAAGCTGGAGACTCATATCTCCCTCACTAATTTTAAGCATCAGCTATCAAAGCAGCTTACAGATCATTGCACCTGTACATAGCCCATCTGTAAATAGCCCACCCAACTACCTCATCCCCCATATCTTTTTTGCTTCTTTGCACCCCAGTATTTCTACTTGCACATCTATCACTCCAGTGTTTAATTGCTAAATTGTAATTATTTCACCACTACGGCCTATTTATTTCCTTACCTCGCAAATCTTACTTCATTTGCACACACTGTATAATGACTGTACTTTTTTTTTATTCCATGTGTAACTCTGGTGTTGTTTTGTGTCGCACTGCTTTGCTTTATCTTGGCCAGGTCGCAGTTGTAAATGAGAACTTGTTCTCAACTGGCCTACCTGGTTAAATAAATAAAAGTACAGTAAGGCATTGTTGGCAGAGTAGATAGATGCAGTTCAATGCATCCATCTATTATTGTCTATCAACAATGACAAGCCACTGGGGTCTGAAAACTTGGATGGAAAATGACTGCGGATAATAGTGGACGTTATTGCCACTCCTATTTGCTATATTTTCAATTTAAGCCTATTAGAGAGTGTGCGCCTGGAGGGAAGCTTAAACTTTTGTAAAAAATTGGTTGACCAGATAGTTAGATATTTCACAGTAAACAAATTGACAACAGACTTTCAGCATGCTTATAGGAATGACATTCAACAAGCACAGCACTTACACAAATTACAGATTGGCTGAGAAATTTATGATAAAAAGATTGGGGGCTGTGTTAGACTTTAAGGTGGCTTTTGACATTATTGATCATAATCTGCTGGAAAAACATGTTATGGCTTTACACACCCCCTGCTATATTGTGGATAAAGAGTTACAGGTAACAGAACACAGAGAGAGGGTGTTCTTTAATGGAAGCCTCATCAACAAAATCCAGGCCCCTTACTTTACTAACGGCATGTGTAAAGCCAGTGTGTCTATGTATGAGGATGACTCAACACTATACACGTCAGCTACCACAGCGACTTAAATGACTGCAACACTTAAAGAGCTGCAGTTTCAGAATGGGTGGCAAGGAAAACATTTGTCCTTAAATATTTCAAAAACTAAAAACATTGTATTTGGGACAAATCATACACTAAACCTCTACTAAATCTTGTAATGAATGTGGTAATTGAGCAAGTTGAGGAGAATAAACTGCTTGGAGTAACCCTAAATTGTAAACTGCCATGGTCAAAGCATATTCATACAACAGTAGCTAGGATGGGGAGAAGTCTGTCTATAATAAAGCGCTGCTCTGCATTCTTAACAGGTTCTACAGGCCTTAGTTTTGTCGCACCTGGGCACCTGGACTACTGTTCGGTCATGTGGTCAGGTGCCACAGAGGGCCTTAGCAAAATTGCAATTGGCTCAAAACAAGGCAGCACAGCTGGCCCTTGGATGTATAACAAAGAGCTAACAAAAATATGCATGTCAATCTCTCCTGGCTCAAGGTGGAGGAGAGATTGACGTCATCGCTACTATTCGTGAGAGGTGTTGACATGTAGAATACACTGGGCTGTTTGAACTACTGGCACACAGCTCGGACACCCATGCATACATACCCCACAAGATATGCCACCAGGTCTTTTCACAGTCCAAGTCCAGAACAGACTATGGGAGGCGCACAGTACTACATGAAACTATTCCACAGTAAAATTACATTTTAAAAAACTGATACATATATACTTTTTGGAACAGCAGGGCCTGTGAAGCAACAAACAGACACACATACCTGAATAATATTCACCAGTACATTTCTTGGTAGTCCAAAATATATTGCTATCAGGTTGTAAATCACTGCTGGCCAGGTACATTGTTTGCTGCCTCCACCCATTCGGGATTCATCTTCAATTACTAAATATTTGTAACGAAAACGGACGACTGTAACTAAGGCTTAGAATGTTAATACAACCAAGCAAGCAATGATCACAAGTCAGTCGTAATGTGGTTAATAGGTTTGCGCACGTGTCAAACACATGGGCCCGCATGCTAAATAGGACTCACAAGCAAGTATAAATGAGTCAACAATTTAGTACTTTACTTCATGAAATTACAGCTTGATGCACTCACATCAGTGAATTCAACTTCAATTGCGCTGCTTTCATGTGCCCCGTTTACAGCGCACAGTGGAGTGTACAGACACATGCCACAAGCTAGGCTACTAAAATGTTGCAGTCTGGCTTCGGTATTTAAAGCTTCATGGTTAACCGAAAAACAAAACCTGCAATAAATGATATATATCCACACATCACTTATGTTGAAAAATACAATAATTGTTTTCATGTGACATTTGACTTATATACAGTATGTATAAGAAGTATGCTCCTATGTGACCAGTTGTATTCAAATGTCCCTTATGTCATATGTTACCTTAAATGCTCATTTGTGACACCAAGTATTCGGGAAGTGCTTCACGATAGCAACATAAGATAAAGAGCACATAGAACATAGTTAGGGGTTAGTGTCATTAAATAAATACAAATTTAAAACTTTGCATAAAGCTGTTCAGATTCAGTTTAAGAAATCCTTGCCCAATAATGCCCTATTTGCAATGATACAAGCATTTCGCTACAACCACCAAAATTTGAATGGCGCTGCCCATACCACAACGAGACGGATACAACGCTGCGATCTCTATACGACAACGGGACAGAGAATGAGGATAAACTTTTTTAATGATTGTCAAATTAACATATTTATAAATGGAGTATACTACAATACATTGAGTGCACCATGCTGTGTTAAAAAAATAAATTTTTGACGTTAAATACTTTTTCATTAGGGTCGCAGCGTATTCTGCATAGCAGCAAAGGCTGGACACATATTTCCCTCGTTTTAATAGGATGCATATAGCATTTTAACGTATGTAAGTGGGCATTATAAAAGGCCCATTGTTGTCAACGTGGGTTTGGCCAAAGCAGGCTACTTTTCCCCCATCGTTTATCAATACGATTTTGGCGGCAAACTATGTGAAAAAGTTTGAGTGTTTATCTGTTCGTTTGTTAGGAATCTGGCTAGCATTAGTTGTTGATGTGCATAGGCAACTGAGGGAGAGAGCCTACCTTTTCATGGTTGTTTCATCAATAGGGCTGTAAAGTTCCCAAAATGTAAGAGGACTCCCGTAGTATTTACATATTTGCAGAAATCCATTCGGGTGGCTTTTGGCAAATGTGTTCTAATTATCTAAAGGCAGGCACACTGTTGCTATGGCCTGTAGTCACACAGTTGTTTAAAGTGAATGATGGCAGGTCTGTCTGGCAAATTAATTATTTGCATATAGGCCTACTATAGCGCTGATTGGCTTTGGTGCACCGGTCTGCATAGACTCTGGTCCTGGACAGGACAGCTAGCAGTTTTATTAAATTGTCCAAACAAGGCTGCTTTCCCACTCTATTGCTTTACAATTTTCACTTACTGTCATTCTATGAATTTTTCCAACCAATTTCATTCCTGGGGGTGTATACAAACAGATTTGGTTTTGCTAAAACATCTAACCTAGCAGGTGGGTGATATTCTGAAACTCAGCTCTACATAAATTGGTACTAACTTGTATTTTTTTTTCTCCTAGACATGTGAAGCCTCCCCATCACGTAGCAGATTCTGACGGGGAGGGAATTGAGTCGATCGACTGCTGGATTTATCATGAGTGCAACCAAGTTTCAAAGGGAAACCTACACAGCGTGCCAAACATCTACATAGGGGTTCTGCAATATGGACAAGAGAACTGTGCAACTCACTGCTGTGGCTGATGAAACATTTCAAAAGACCTTAACCTCATCCACCAGCTCTCTCTGAACTATGTGGTAATAACTAAGGCCTATAGGGAGAACATGTTCTAAGTTTTATTGTATGGTGTTGGGCAAATGTTTTCGAACACATCTCCTGGTGCCCCAGCTGCAACCATAATGTTACATTTTTAAGCTCTTTCCTGACTATTGAAGAGAAAGGATGACAGTGGGGAAAAGAGGTGGTGTCGTAGGGCAGATTTGAACCCATGTCGACGCCGCGTCATTTTTGTTTTCAATGTATGGATTTGCTGACGACTCCTGAGAATGTTCGTTCAAGTTCACAAATTTTTTCTAAGCTGTATTTCTTATTACTGTGGATTTTTTTGTTGTCAATATAAATGCTTTGCCATAATCTATAGCCCTATTCGGACAGGATACGTTTTACTGGGGGAGCTCAGTTAATGTAATATGCACAAATCACCACATCCATAGTTTTTCCCATCCAAATCTGCCATTTAGTCATTTTTAAAATTATCCCATCCAAGGTTTTGGCAAACTCTCAGGTCCTCTGATAATCCTCATCCTGTCATCTCTGTGTTGAGGGATATTAGAGTAACAGGTGCTGCACCAAGTTTGGGAAAGAACATGAACAAATCGATGCTTAAAAATATGCTTTGGATGTAACCTACAGCTGAATGAACTTTTGTCACATCAACTATCTTAGTGCCATACTTCTTTTAAAAGATGAAGTGGAAAATATTGTGCCAATGAATTGATAAATGTTACAGATCATGGTTCTTATTGACTTTCTATACACTGAAAGCCATTAGGTCAATATTAGGCTATCCCGAGACGTGGGAGAGCCTCCAGGCTTCCATCATGAGGAAGGGGAAAAAAATAATTAGGGGCAGTTTGGAAAAACAGACAAGCTGGATATTAATTACATAGCCGACGTTCTATAGTAATACTAGTCCTGTGCGGATAGGGCTTATGAACCATTGTGTGATGTTTTCTGTATGAATTGAAGCTGATATGAATGGCATATAGTTCACTATTAAAGATGTGTTTCAAATCAGTAATGATCATTCACAAATGCTTGTTTGTTACACATACACTGCTCAAAAAAATAAAGGGAACACTTAAACAACAATGTGACTTCTGTGAAATTAAACTGTCCACTTAAGAGCAACACTGACTGACAAATTTCACATGCTGTTGTGCAAATGGCATAGACAACAGGTGTAAATTCTAGGCAATTAGCAAGACACCCCCAATAAAGGAGTGGTTCTGCAGGTGGTGACCACAGACCACTTCTCAGTTCCTATGCTTCCTGGCTGATGTTTTGGTCACTTTTGAATGCTGGCAGTGCTTTCACTAGTGGTAGCATAAGACGGAGTCTACATCCCACACAAGTGGCTCAGGTAGTGCAGCTCATCCAGGATGGAACATTAATGCGAGCTGTGGCAAGGTTTGCTGTGTGTGTCAACATAGTGTCCAGAGCATGGAGGCGCTACCAGGAGACAGGCCAGTACATCAGGAGACGTGGAGGAGGCCGTAGGAGGGAAACAACCCAGCAGCAGGACCGCTACCTCCTGCTTCTCCTTGCAAAAAGGCGGGGGAGCACTGCCAGAGCCCTGCAAAATGACCACCATGAGGCCACAAATGTGCATGTGTCTGCTCAAACGGTCAGAAACAGACTCCATGAGGGTGGTATGAGGGCCCGACGTCCACAGGTGGGGGTTATGCTTACAGCCCAACACCGTGCAGGATGTTTGGCATTTGCCAGAGAACACCAAGATTGGCAAATTCGCCACTGGCGCCCTGTGCTCTTTACAGATTAAAGCAGGTTCACACTGAGCATATGTGACAGAGTCTGGAGACGCCATGGAGAACGTTCTGCTGCCTGCAACATCCTCCAGCATGAGCGGTTTGGCAGTGGGTCAGTCGTGGGGTGGCATTTCTTTGGGGGGCCGCACAGCCCTTCATGTGCTCGCCAGAGGTAGCCTGACTGCCATTAGGTACCGGGATGAGATCCTCAGACCCTTTGTGAGACCATATGCTGGTGCGGTTAGCCCTTGGTTCCTCCTAATGCAAGACAATGCTTGACCTCATGTGGCTGGAGTGTGTCAGCAGTTCCTGCAAGAGGAAGGCATTGATGCTATGGACTGGCCCGCCCGTTCCCTAGACCTGAATCCAATTGAGCACATCTGGGACATCAGGTCTCGCTCCATCCACCAACGCCACGTTGCACCACAGACTGTCCAGGAGTTGGCGGATGCTTTAGTCCAGGTCTGGGAGGAGATCCCTCAGGAGACCATCCGCCACCTCATCAGGAGCATGCCCAGGCGTTGTAGGGAGGTCATACAGTCACGTGGAGGCCACACACACACTACCGAGCCTCATTTTGACTTGTTTTAAGGACATTACATCAAAGTTGGATCAGCCTGTAGGGTGGTTTTCCACTAATTTTGAGTGTGACTCCAAATCCAGACCTCCATGGGTTGATAAATTTGATTTACATGTGATTTTGTTGTCAGCACATTCAACTATGTAAAGAAAAAAGTATTTAATAAGAATATTTCATTCTTTCAGATCTAGGATGTTATTTTAGTGTTCCCTTTATTTTTTTGAGCAGTATATAAATTTCAATAAATTATATATATACACACACCTAAATTAACAAGATTCCTTTTCAATAATTTCACCCTTGCACAGAAAATAAAGAGTTCTGGTAGCATTTGAGGTTGAGTAAACTTTATTTTTATGATTTTTCATTTTTTGTATTTTTAGTTTATTTATTAATGGTTACCTGTAAAAGGAGAAAGGGAAGTAGGTTGGGGTTAAAATGGAGCAAGTTTCATTGTGATAAGTCCTATGATCTCTTCAGTCTGAGGCCATGTCAATCCTCTCAACTTAAAAATGGAACCAGCTAGTGAGGACGACTCAGTCTTTCTAGGCTTTCATAAAAACAAAACCTTTTTTCTTCTCTGTCCTTAACCAAGAAGCCTTTGACGAGCTCTCTTTGATTAAGAACTCTAGCTTAAAAAACAGGAGAGAAAAAAAAAATTTGCTTATTTTGAGGGCGAGGGGAGAGAAGTGGGGGGCTTCAGTTCAGACTAGTTTAGCCGATCAGCGAACAACTTGATTGTGTCCCTCAATGGGATTGCGTCAGTCATAAGACTCAGGGAGGGACTGGGGGCATCAGCTCCCTGTCCTCAGCTCCCCTCTGTCTCCTGCTTCTTCTGTGGTCCTCTAGGTGTAGGTAGGGGTGTCAGTTTCCAGGGGGGTGGAAGGAGAGCTGCTGGGTGGGGTGAGCCTGCACCTGTACAGCTAGAACACAGAACAACAGTCACTGAAGAAGATCTGGAAATGTAAAGCTAATTTCTATTGGAGAGGTTTAGCTCTGACTTGAAGTTACTTACCCTGTGGATGTTGGATGTAGTAGTGTTGGTGCGCCCCCTGCTGGGGGGGAGGGCCATGCTGCTGGGCTGAGCCTGGGCCTTGCTGTGGGGGTGGAGCATAGTGCAGCATCATCTGGGGCGGGCCGTGGCCTCCTGGGTGGTGAGGGCCAGACATACCTTGGGCAACATGGGCCTGGAGCGAGAGGGGGCAAGATGATGTCAACCATATTTAAAATTCAAGACTAGTGGTCTACAGACTCACGGAGATGGAAAGATTCAGAGCTCAAAATGGGTGGCTCTTTGCAGAACGTAGTCCTACCTTCGTTACTAGCGACTTTTTGGCGCAGCTCAATCGGACTACGAAGAGTTCATTGTGGGGGCAGTGTTAATAGAGCTCTGCTAACTGAGAGGCGTGACTAAGATTGTGACATGTCAGAAGTACTTCAACATCAAATATAAGAATTTCACAGAATATAATGTTCCTTGAGCTGTCAGTTTAGAGTGACCAAAAGAAGCAAAATCAGTTCTCATGTCTCGTCATCAAGCAGAGCAGCACCAGCTGAACCGTAGTTATCGATACCCAGACTTAGAGCGACCATACGCAGAACTAGCTGTGTGCAGGGAGCGAGTGACCGGAGCAGCTAATGGAGGAAGTTAGTTCGGAATGGGCCGGGGTTTTAAATTTGGCAAAAGCCAATCGGGCCTGGGTAGGGTAGGGCCTGAACATCGTAGGCATGGGTAAGGGCTCAGACTTAAAGTTCATGCCAGTGCAGGGCTCTACAGTGTTGTGTAGGCAATGACGTTGTTGCTTGGTTCCTTGATAAAACATTTTATTTAACTAGGCAAGTCGGTTAACAAAATCTTATTTACAATGACTGTTCCTTGATCTGATCTACATAGGCTATGCAAAGTAGTATTTTGCATTGATAACCAACTAACCTCAGCGACTGTTTAAACAAAATATTGTTGCCTTATTAGAATCCCCACAAAAGTGTATTTTGTTGAGAAGTAATAACTGATTCCAGGCTATTTTGAAACAGTAAAAACAGCTAGTAGCAATGTGCCTTTTCTCCTGAATATCAAATTGAGATGTAGGTTACTGGGCAAGTATAACAATATTTGCCAGGGAATACTATATTTAAATATGATGATTTCACAAGGAGATGTGATAAGCTAAAAGGCTAGCTAGTTTGCTATGTTTTTAGCCAGGTTAAAGCCAGCTAGTTACTACTAGCAAGGGAAGATTAACGTAACTCTTTTCACCACAAATGAGAAGACTTGTAAATGGGAGTCTTGGAAACACGGACTGGCGAGGGCATAATGTTACCAGCCGGTGTCCACTGCTTCAAAAAAAAATAAAAAAATACCCACGCATGTAGATCAACAGCATGAAGCTCGTTTCGGCCTTATGCAATTTAAACAAAAATACTGACTTGTGCTACATCCTTATATTATCACAATGTTTGACTTAGTATCACCGTTTGCTTAGATCTGTTAGTCCTTTCTTTCTGGAGAGTTGAATGTATGTGGGCTGTGGGTCAAGAGAAGTCTGGTGTTTACCTGTGTGAGCTGTCCCAGGCCGGGGTAGTGTTGGGCCATGGGCTGGTGGGTGGGCAGGCTGTAGCCCTGCATGGGGTAAGAGGCCTGGGGAGAGCTGTGGCCAGGGGGCATGTTAGGGGGTGTGGGCGCTGGCAGGGGCCCAGAGTGGTACATGGACTGGGGCTGGGGGCCTCCCTGGCCCGACTGAAGAGAGGAAGGGAAGTATGTTAGGAAATTACATATTCGTGATACACAACAATGAGACGAACACTATATTCACACACAGAGACTAAAAACAGGCTGTTCAGGATAAATAGGCTGTGTTTTAGCCAGCCAAATAGAAAAAGTAGCCAGCCAGGTGCCTCTCGAAGAAGCTCCATTGTGGTGGCCTCTGGTACATTCTAGAGGTCGACCGATTAATTAGGGCCGATTTCATAACAATCGGAAAATCTGCATTTTTTTATTTTTTATGTAACTAGGCAAGTCAGTTACGAACACGTTCTTATTTTCAGTGACTGCCTAGGAACGGTGGGTTAACTGCCTCATTCAGGTGCAGAACGACAGATTTTCACCTTGTCAGCCCGGGGGATTCAACCTTACAGTTAACTAGTCCAACGCTCTAACCACCTGATTACATTGCACTCCACGAGGAGAGTACCTGTTACACGAATACAGTAAGCCAAGGTAAGTTGCTAGCTAGCATTAAACTCATCTTTTAAAAAACAATCAATCATATATCACTAGTTATCATCAACCATGTGTAGTTATTACTAGTTTATGTCCTATAATCGATGCGTTGCGTATTGTTGCTCCAAGTATAACATTTTAAACCTGCATATTTAGCTAAAAGAAATCCAGGTTAGCAGGCAATATTAATCAGGCGAAATTGTGTCACTTCTCTTGCGTTCATTGCACGCAGAGTCAGTGTATATGCAACAGTTGGGGACGCATAATTGACCAGAATTGTACATAATTATGACATAACATTGAAGGTTGTGCAATGTAACAGGAATATTTAGACTTACGGTTCCGTATTTCACTGAAAGAATAAACGTCTGGTTTCCGCATTTGGCCATATTAATGACCTACGGCTCGTATTTCTGTGTGTTATGTTATAACTAAGTATGATTTGATAGAGCAGTCTGACTGAGCGATGGTAGGCAGTAGCAGGCTCGTAAGCATTCATTCAAACAGCACTTTCGTGCTTTTTGCCAGCAGCTCGTCGCGGTGCTTCAAGCATTGCGCCGTTTATGACTTCAAGCCTATCAACTTCCGAGATTAGGCTGGTGTAACCGATGTGAAATGGCTAGCTAGTTAGCGGGGTGTGGGTTAATAGCGTTTCAAACTTCACTCGCTCTGAGACTTGGAGTGGTTGTTCCCCTTGCTCTGCATGGGTAACGCTGCTTCGAGGGTGGCTGTTGTCGTTGTGTTCCTGGTTCGAGCCCAGGGAGGAGCGAGGAAACGGACGGACGCTATACTGTTACACTGGCAATACTAAAGTGCCTGTAAGAACATCCAATAGTCAAAGGTAAAGAACATTTTTAAGTCGCTCTGGATAAGAGCGTCTGCTAAATGACTTAAATGTAAATGTAAAATAAAAATGGTATAGAGAAATAGTCCTATAATTCCTATAATAACTACAACCTAAAACGTCTTACCTGGGAATATTGAAGACTCATGTTAAAATGAACCACCAGCTTTCATATGTTCTCATGATCCGAGCAAGGAACTTAAACCTTAGCTTTCTTACATGGCACATATTGCACTTTTACTTTCTTCTCCAACACTTTGTTTTTGCATTATTTAAATCAAATTGAACATGTTTCATTATTTATTTGAAGCTAAATTGATTTTATTGACGTATTATATTAAGTTATAATAAATGTTAATTCAGTATTGTTGTAATTTTCATTATTTAAAAAAAAAAAAAGTCAGATTAATCGCTATCAGCTTTTTTTGGTCCTCCAATAATCGGTATCGGCGTTGAAAAAACATAATCGGTCGACCTCTAGTACATTCTAATGCCTTGATTCCATCCAAAATACACAGCAAAATTATTACCTCCTAGATTGAAAAAATGTGTTGTAATTGTGTATTAAGACTTCACAATTTAAATTACAGAAAATGTATAAATTCAGTTTGTTCGTTTGATATCTATATGATCAGTACTATTTTCCAAGTAAGAAAACATTCAACTTGAAACATTTTGCATCTTGAGATTGTCGTATTAACGGTTTTACTGCAAGATATGAATTGCCATAACGATCTTTATTTAAATTACAAAAGTAAATAGCCCACATTATTGTAAATTAATTAAAGGTCAAATCAGTGTTTCCTAATCAAAGGGGTGAACATTTTTGCCCTAGCACAAGACCGCTGATTCAAATGATCGACTAATCGTTATCTTTGATGATTTGAAGCAATACTTTTAGCTGATTCCTTACTAAGGTCAATACATTTTAATATTATTGAATTCCATTTTAATGCCTGGATTCTACGAGGGCCCTAATGATCATATTTGGACCAGAATGAGGCTCTCCACTAACTATTGCTGCAGCGATGCTTCACTATCTTCATCTAATGTTTTCATAACATATCTGCAGATAATCGCCAAAGATCCCAGGCAAATTAAGGAGCCAAATGAACTGATGCGATTCGGTAGTATACACTAACTGACGAGTCACTCACTTTACAGTCACCGTCGGGCAATCCGACATGCTACGAAATATTTTGTTTTACTTGTCCAGATGCAAAACCATGTACATAAGCATGTTGCATGATTTATGAATGGCAAAGCGATAAATATCGACTTTATACAGTCAGTTCGACACCTTTTATAAACTAGTCAACACTTGCTTGTCAGTTGTCAATCAAAGCACAGTAGGCTAAATAGCCCATGCGACATGACGCTGCATGGCTGGCTATGTGAAACGCTAACGAAAATAAATTAAATGTGCAAGAAAACAATTAGTTTAAGTGGATTTCGACTCATCGTTACCACTTACATTACATGAGACGAGCAAATCCACATTAATCTGGTGCTCTCCCTCCGTGTAAAGACATTTAAATGCAACCAACCCCAGGCGGGACAGACCGCAGCAGTGTTGCCAACTAATTGTCAGGGTAAGTTGCTAGAGGCAGGTTGATTAGTTGCTAAAAGACATTGTCATATCATTGCGTGATAACGTAGAATACACAATAACGTTACTCAAATTGACTGGCCATCTCTGTAAAAAATATGATCTGACATTTGTTCAGGTAGACTCCCACTCTTTTCTGTACATTTTCGATTGATGTAAGTTCTGTTCAAGATCAAACATTCGTGACCAACTATATTCATTGGGTTTGGCTCGTCGAACCCGTACTGCTGCCAGCCAGCCAACAATGAGTTGCAATTTGCTGCTGACATCACTCACAATGCACTTTTGCAGCCAGGCACGTGTGTTGCGAGTGTGTGACAGAGAATCCTTTGTGTGTCATTTAGAGGGAAAATGCATGCATTTTAGCATTGGAGTCACTTTTCAAAAGTTGCTAGAAGTTCCAAATACAATTTTTAAAGTAGCTAAATTTGTGGCTAGGTGTTGTTTGAAAAATAAGTTGCCAGGGTAGTCTGAAAAGTTGCTAAATCTAGCAACAAAATTGCCACATTGGCATCACTGGACCACAGGCTGTTTACCCATCAGTGCTCGCTTTGTGATTGACAGGAACCTATCCTATCAATAGACCGCTAGAACATTCATAGTGTTCATTCTAGCAGTACAGGGTTCGACGGACTAGCGAATTTAATCTTTTACATGACAAGTAGCCTTAATGAAGTGGAAAAGGTAGAGGGTTGAAAGTGAGTCAGACCGACAGACTGTGCTAATGGTAAAACACTGAATTAGGGGCCTCAAGCTGGTCAATGTAAAAAGGCTTCCAATGATTTAAAAATAATAAATATTCCAAGTATAAAAACACATATTGAGCAAAATAGTGTATTTTTTAAATGGCGAACTTCAAGGAGTAGGGCATTGAAGGAGTTGGTCTGATAGGAATTTGTGAATTCATCGGCCTCCTACTTTGCTTGTTTGTGGAGCAATAGAGAACAAAAGAGAAAAGCACACCCTCCCACTTGGGCCATGTCATGAGCTGGATCACCTATTGAGATGTGCCTTGTGTTAAGTAAATCAGATGTTGAGGTGAAAAGGAGACTGGAGTGTTTGTTTACCATACATATCCATTGCATTTAACACAAGTGACACATTACTTTGTGTGGAAAGCCACATTACTTTATGATAAAAAAATGTTTTATCAGCATTTGTTTGACTGTCTGAGGGAGCAAGGCGCTCTCTACCAAAAATAGAAGCAACTAATTAATTTCAATAATAACATTCTCAAAATAACAGTCACATGTTTAATCTAAAAGTTACAATTCAACTAATGCAAGAGCACCAGCCTCTGCCATATGGACACAGACAGATAAACTGTGATCCATTGGCGGCTAAAGAAAACTAAATTCAGGTTGGCCTGTAGACTACAACGTCCATCGTCAACTAAGTAAAATACATAGGCCGAAAGCCGACAAATAAAAACAAGACAGACCGCACCTACATGACCCATAACGATTTAAGGGCACACTTTCCACTAGATGGGAAAACCCCTTTGCTATCACAGAAGCGATCAATAGCAAAGATCAGAGGTGCGCCCTCTACACATTTCTATGGACAGCAGCAGCCATGACATTTTTCTAAAACAGCTTTTCACTGCTTGCTCAAGAACTCAATGAGGGATCAAGTCAAGCTCGGATCATGGACACACGTGCCCGATTCTGCAAGTAACACTTTTTTTTTTACAAAGTAACTTCAATAATATTACGTCATTTGAAAAAGTAACGTAAACAGAATACTCATAAAAGTAATCTGATTATATAACAAGTTACGCACGGCTCCTCACATAAAACAAAATCACTAACAAGACAGAATCGATCCCCCACATAAAGTAAGTGAAAGATCGCTGGTTTGAATACCAGAGCCGATAGAGTGATAAATCTGTCCATGTGGCCCTGAGCAAAGCGGCCGTACTACTATGGCTAAACTAGTAAAAAAACAAAAACATTTTACTGTACCTGTCCAGTGTTTGTGACAAAACAAACATGCACACACACACACACACACACAGATGGGCTGGTTGGTTTACCTGTCCGTGCCCAGGGCTGGGGGCAGTGTGCTGGGGAGGGGGCTGGCTCCCAGTAGGGGTGCTCGAGGGCTGGGGAGGGTGCATGGAGCTAGAATGGTGGGAGAACTGCTGGGAGGCTAAGAGACAGATGGAAGACTAACTTGAACCTCAAGTATGTGGATTCAAACATCATTTACAAACCAAAGAAGCATGAACAATGGCAATCTTAGAAGAAATTAAATGTATTGATGCGACTGTCTAAGCAGGACCATGTCTAAAATGATGAAGTATTGCCGAGTGTACTTTTAAACTGAAACTGTGCGTTATCTTACCATACATGGCCTGTTGTGGTCCAGGGGGACCCTCTGTCTGTCCGGGGTACTGAGGGCCCATAGCCTGGGGGTGGCCCGCCTGGGTCAGCATCCTGGCCCCACCCTGCAGCATGGAGTACACCGGCTAGCACAGGGGGGAGAGAGCGGATAAAGAACGAAAGGGGAGAAAGAAAGAGTGAGAAAAGGGAATATAAGAATATTTAATGACATGAACAAAATAAACAATTTCTTTCCTGTGCAAGTCAGGCATCTATTGAAACAAAGCCTCCACCCACAACACACATTGTGGACTGGTTAGCATTAGCAACATTAGCATGGTAGTAAACTACCTGTCCGGGGTAGTGGGGCATGCCCTGGATGACCTGACTGTACTGCAGGTAGGCCTGGGGGTAGGGGGAGGCCACCAGGGGAGGGCCTGCTGCAGACGCTGCAGCCTGGAGCATCTGGGGCTGGGAAGAGCCGTGGTGGTCCGGACGAGGGCCTACCACCTGGCCTGGGGGGGTTAACAACATACGTATCATAACTTTAGTCTATAGTTCTTTACTTGTTGATTTCAAATGTTCCAGAGTTGCTAAATTAAAAGAGCGTAACATTGAATAGAGATTATGACAGTGGTGCGACCAACCTATTGATTAGGCAACAGAATGGTGTGAGTACCTTTAGATCTGGGATACTTCCCCTGCTGGACTGAAGACATGGTGTACTGATACATCTGAGGAGCCTGGGAAACAAAGGACAGTTAGACACCAACCTCAAATGTATACACACCATTTGTTTTTCAACACCCCAGACACACCAATGCTTATTTTTCACAGAGTCACACGCACAGCCTCAGTCCTAGTCATACCTGTACAGAGTGTCCCTGTATCTGTACGGGGGAGAGGTAGGACAGATAGGGGGTGCTGTAGATGGCCTGTTGTCCCGGGGGAGGCTGGAGCACCACAGAGGGGCTGGGAGGAGTGGGCCGCGGGGGGGTGGGGGCTGGGGACGGCTTCACCTGGGGAGGAGAGAAGTCACACAGTTCAGGTTGGTTTGTGAGGTAAGTAAGTGTGTGTTTAGCTGAACAAATCACACACAGTTACATTTGGTGTATGTGTCTGAACATATAGTTTGGACCACCACCCAGGACAATGGATCTAATCCCAGAAGCCGACCCAAAACAACGGCGCCGCAGAAGGGGCAAGATGGACCGACCTCCTGGTCAGACTCCTTAGACATGCACATCGCCCACCGCTCCAGAGTATACTACTCGCCAATGTCCAGTCTCTTAATAACAAGGTAGGCAAAATTCGAGCAAGGGTTGCCTTCCAGAGAGACAGCAGAGAATGTTTCATGGCTCTCTCGGATATGTTATCGGAATTGGTCCAGCCACTGGGTTTCTCCATGCATCGCGCCTACAGAGAAACACCTCTGGGAAGAGCGGGGGTGTATGCTTCATGATTAATAACGTCATACAGGAACTGAAGTCCCTCTGCTCACCCAACCTAGAATTCTTCAATCAAATACTAGCTATATTACTTTCCAAGAAAATTCTCATCAGTTATAGTCACAGCTGTTTACCCTCAAGCAGACACTAATATGGCCCTCAAGGAACAAGGCTACCAAAAATTCTATCAGCATATTGATTGCACTATCCGCGGGGGTAATACAATAGACCACTGCTACTTTAACTTCCGCGGTGCATACTCCCTCTCCCGCCAAATCCGAACACGATACCATCTTGCTCCTACCGTCTTATAGGCAGAAACTCAAACAGGATGTACCAGTGACTAGAACCATTCAACGCTGGTTTGACCAATCTGAATCCACGCTTCAAGATTGTTTTGATCACACTGACTGGGATGTTCCGGTGAGCCTCAGAACAACATCAGTGAGTGAGTTTATAAAGAAGTGCATTGGATATGTACCCACTGACTATTTAAACGTACCCTAACCAGAAATGATGGATGGATGATGGCATTTGTGCAAAACTGAAAGCACAAACAACCTCATTTAACCATGGAAAGAGGTCTGGGCATATGGCTGAATATAAACCATGTTAGTTATTCCCTCCGCAAGGCAATCAAACAAGCAAAATGCCAGAACAGGGACAAAGTGGAGTCGCAATTCAACAGCTCAGACACAAGACGAATGTGGCAGGGTCTACAGGAAATCACAGAACACAAAAAGGAAACCAGCCACATCAAGGACACCGACGGCACGCTTCCAGACAAATTAAAACACCTTCTTTGCCCGCTTTGAGGATAATACAGTGCCAGCGTCGCGGCCCGCTAACAAGTGCTGCGCCCCCCCCACCACCCTCTCCATGGCTAACGTGAGTAAAACATTTCAAACGTGTTAAACCTCACAGGGCTGGTGCCCCAGATGGCATCCCTCGCCGCATCCTCAGAGCATGCGCAGACCAGCTGGCTGGTATGTTTACAGACATATTCAATCGCTCCTTATACCGGTCTGATGGCCACCATCGGTTATCATGAACTGCTTTGAGAGACTATTCAAGGATCATATCACCTCCACCTTACCGGCCACCATAGACCCACTTCAGTATGCATAGTGCCCCAACAGGTCCACAGACGATGCAATCGCTATCATACTGCCCTATCCCATCTGGACAAGAGGAATACCTATGTAAGAATGCTGTTCATTGACTACAGCTCAGCATTCAACACTGTAGTACCCTCCAAGCTCATCATCAAGCTGGTGGCCCTGAGCCTCAACCCCGCCCTGTGCAGTTGGATCCTGGACTTTGACGGCCCCAGGTGGTGGAGGTAGGAAACAAGATCTCCACTTTGCTGACCCTCAACACTGGGGCCCCACAAGGGTGCGTGCTCATTCCCCTCCTGTACTCCTTGCTCAGCCACGCACGCCTCCAACTCAAATCATCATATTTGCAGACGACAACAACAGTGGGCTTTGATTACCAACAATGAGAGCCTACAGGGAGGTGGTGAGGACACTCGGAGTGTGGTGTCAGGAAAACAACCTCTCACTCAAAGTCAACAAAGATGACATGGACTTCAGGAAAGAGCAGAGGGAGCACCCCCCCCTATCCACATCAAAGGGACAGCGGTAGAGAAGGTGGAAAGTTAAGTTCCTTGGTGTACACATCACTGACAAACTGAAATGGTCCACCCACACAGACAGTGTGGTGAAGAAGGTGCAACAGTGCCTCTTCAACCTCAGGAGGCTGAAGAAAATGTTGCTTGTCACCCAAAACTGACTAACTTTTACAGATCTACAATCGAGAGCATCCTATCGGGCTGTATCACAGCCTGGTACGGCAACTGCTCCGCCCACAACAACAAGGCTCTCCAGATGTTGGTGTGGTCTGCACAACGCATCACCGGGGGCAAACTACCTGCACTCCATGACACCTATAGCACCCGATGTCAAAGGAAGGCCAAAAAGATCAAGGACAACAACCACCCGAGCCACTGCCTGTTCACACAATTACCATCCAGAAGGCGAGGTCAGTACAGGTGCATCAAAACTGTGACCGAGAGACTGAAGAACTGCTTCAATCTCAAGGCCATCAGACTGCTAAACGGCAATTACTAACTCAGAGGCTGCCTACATTGAGACCCAATCACCTGGCCACATTAACAAATGGATCACTAGTCACTTTAAATAATGTTTACATTACTCATATCATATGTATATACTGTATTTTATACCATCTATTGCACCATTCCTGTCACTCTGCCATCGCTCATCCATATATTCATTCATCCCTTTAGATTTGTGTGTATTAGGTAATTGTTAGATATTACTGCACTGTCGGAACCAGAAGCACAAGCAATGCACTATACTCGCATTAACATCTGCTAACCATGTGTATGTGACAAATAACATTTGATTTGAACTTCTGGCCAAACAGGTTGCTGTGAGAAAACTTGTTCTCAACTACTTGCCTGTGTGTGTGTGTGTGTGTGTGTGTGTGTGTGTGTGTGTGTGTGTGTGTGTGTGTGTGTGTGTGTGTGTGTGTGTGTGTGAGACAGACCAGGGTCATGGGTGCCTTGAAGACGAACTCTTTGGCGTTGGGGTTCAGCGTAGACTTCTTCACCTGACTAAAAAAAAAAAAAATACAGAAGAAGAGCGAGATGAGAACTCCAAATCACCTTTCAAATCCCTTTTTCATTCATCCATCCATCCTCAACATGGCAACTACCTTGCCCACCTGAGCATGGGGCTCACTTGACTTAATTTAGCACTGCATCAACATTGTTAGATACCGTATATGCATTCATAACGGTATTCATGATATTTCACCCAGACCTAGCATAATACCAACATCGTATTAATACTAGGGTTGTAACAGTAATAGGGGTGTAACGGTACACTACCTCAGTTCAGTCTGCACTGTGACCCTGTATTGTAGCCTATGCCTCGAGTAAATCTGACCTGAAAAAAACATTGTAGGCTATTCCGTTAAAACAACGAGCACCAATGCGCACGTTGTAATCAAAATGTGTATCTTAAATTGACGCATTTCAAAATCTTTCCTTTTGTTAAACAGCCTGGTATTGGCATATACATTACTCTTACAGAATTTCCACGTGGGAGAGGATATTTGAAATTTAATCAAAGCCTACTGGATGATAACTTGTTTTCAACTCGGGCAGAATAATTTATAACTGACTTTTTCCTGACAGAACATAGGTCCAGCAGATCTCCTTATTGTATGGGAAACTTTTAATACTGCCTTTAGAGGCCATGAAATTCAGTACTCATCGATAAAACAAAAGCAATTTAGGTCAAAAGAGTCCATAATAACAAAGGAAATTGCCTGAGGTATAGTACCATATGACAAGCTGTAGACCACACTATCTACCAAGAGAGTTCTCATCTATATTATTCATAGCCATCTATTTACCGCCACAGAACGAAGCTGGCACTAAGACATCTCTCAACCAACTCTATAAGTAAAGAAAATGCTCACCCAGAAGCGGCGCTCCTAGTGGCCAAAGGACTTTGATGCTGGAAAACTTAAATCAGTTTTAACAAATGTTTTGTCACGTGCAACCAGAGGTTTTACTTTTTTTTTCTTTTTTTTTTTTTTTAAACTCCACACACACAGAGATGCATACAAAGCCCTCCCCTGACCACCTGGCAAATCTGACCATAAGTCCATCCTCCTGATTGCTGCTTACAAGCAAAAACAAAAGCAGGAAGTACCAGTGAGTCGCTCAATACGGAAACGGTCAGATGACGCAAATGCTACAGCACTGTTTTGCTAGCACAGACTGGAATATGTTCCAGGGTTCATCCAATGGCACTGAGGAGTATACCACCTCAGTCATCGGCTTCATCAATAAGTGCATCGACGACGTCGTCCCTGCAGTGACTGTACGTACAGATCCCAACCAGAAGCCATGGATTACAGGCAACATCCGCATTGAGCTAAAGGCAAGAGCTGCCACTTTCAAGGAGCGGGAGACTAATCCAGGCGGTTATAAAAAATCCCACTATGTCCTCAGACGAAACATCAAACAAGCATCAATACAGGATTAATATTGAATCCTACTACAACGGATCTGACGCTCGCCGGCAGGGCTTGGAAACTCGAGGCAAGTAACACAGAAGTATGCACGAGAGCACCAGCAGTTCTGGATGACTGTGCGATAACGCTCTTGGTAGCCAATGTGAACAAAATCTTTAGCCTCTTCAGACTCTAGGGGCAGTATTTCATTTTTTGGATAAAAAGACGTGACCGTTTTAAGCGCAATATTTTATCACGAAAAGATGCTCGACTATGCATGGAATTGATAGCTTTGGAAAGAAAACACTGACGTTTCCAGAACTGCAAAGATTTTCACTGTGAGTGCCCTAGAACAAAAGCTTCAAGCAAAACCAAGATGTTTCTGCAACCAGGAAATGAACAGGATTTCTGAGGCTACGTTTTGCATTATCTCCTTATATGGCTGTGAATGCGACAGGAATGAGCCTACCCTTTCTATCGTTTCCCCAAGGGGTCTGGAGCATTGTGACGTATTTGCAGGCATATCATTGGAAGATTGACCATAATAGACTACATTTGCCAAGTGTCCGCACGGTGTCCTGCATGGAAATTGGTGCGCAAAACTCTGCTGGTATTTTTCCATGGGATTCTGAGAAAAACCATGCTTCCACGAATGGCATATCAATGAAGAGATATTTGACAAAACACCTTGAGGATTGATTCAAACAAAGTTTGCCATGTTTCGGTCGATATTATGGAGTTAATTCGGAAAAAAGTTCGACGTTTAGGTGACTGAATTTTCGGTTCGTTTCGGTAGCCAAATGTGTAGTAACAAAACGGAGCGATTTGTCCAACACAAAGAATCTTTCAGGAAAAACTGGACATCTGCTATGTAACTGAGAGTCTCCTCATTGAAACATCTGAAGTTCTTCAAAGGTAAATTATTTTTATTTGATTCCTTTGCTGGTTTTTGTGAATATGTTGCGTGCTAAATGCTACGCTAAATGCTAAGCTAGCCATCAACACTCTTACACAAATGATTGATTTTCTATGATTCAAAAGCATATTTTGAAAATCTGAGATGACAGTGTTGTTAAGAAAAGGCTAAGCTTGAGAGCAGGTATATTTATTTCATTTCATTTGCAATTTTTAGAAATCGTTAACGTTGCGTTATGGTAATGAGCTTGAGGCTGTAGTCACGATATCGGATCCGGGATGGCTCGGCGCAAGAGGTTAAACAGGTCAACATTCACAAAGCCGCGGGGCCAGACCGATTACCAGGATGTGTACTCAAAGCATGCTCTGACCAACTGTCAAGTGTCTTCACTGACATTTTCATCCTCTCCCTGACCAAGTCTGTCATACCTACATGTTTAACTTCTTGACGCTACCCATCCCTGTCGCCGGATCATTTGTCAGCAAACGCTGAATAGCATAGCGCAACAGTCAAATAATATTACTAAAAAATATTCATATACATGAAATCATAAGTGCAACATTGCAAAACACAGCTTAGCCTTTTGTTAATCCACCTGTCGTCTGAGATTTGAAACTATGCTTTACAGTGAAAGCAATCCAAGCGTGTGTGTAAGTTCATGGATAGCCTAGCATAGCATTATGTACACTTAGCATCAGGCAGCTTGGTCACGAAAATCAGAAAAGCAATCAAATTAATCGTTTACCTTTGATGATCTTCGGATGTTTTCACTCACGAGACTTCCAGTTACACAACAAAATGTTCCTTTTGTTCCATAAAGATTTTTATACCAAAAATACCTTTGTCACGTTATGTTCAGAAATCCACAGGAAAGAGCGGTCACGACAAAGCAGACGGAAATTCCAAATAGTCTTCATAATGTCCACAGAAACATGTCAAACGTTTATAATCATTCCTCAGGTAGTTTTTAAAATATATATTCGATAATATATCAACCGAGTGTAGGTTTTTCAATAACAGCAGGAGGAACAATGGCGGCTTTACTCTGTAGCGCAAAAACTCACTCTGAGAGCCCCCACCTATCCACTTACGCAATGTGATCTTTCACGCTCATTTTTCAAAATAAAAGCCTGAAACTATGTCTAAAGACTTTTGGCACCTCAGGGAAGCCAGAGAAAAATGAATCTGCTTGACATCCCTTTAAATGGAAGATAGGAATGCATAGGAACAGAAGGGTTTCAAAATAAGAGGCACTTCCTGATTGGATTTCTCTGGGTTTCACCTGCAATATCAGTTCTGTTATACTCACAGACAATATTTTGACAGTTTTGGAAACTTTAGAGTATTTTCTATCCTAATCTGACAATTATATGCATATTCTAGCATCTGGCCCTGAGAAATAGGCCGTTTACTTTGGGAACATTATTTTTCCAAACAAAAATAGTGCCCCCTAGCTTCAAGAGGTTAAAGCAGGCCATGCATCCCTGTGCCCAAGGAAGCGAAGGTAACCTGCCTAAATGATTACCGCCCCGTGGCACTCACATCAGTAGCCATGAAGTGCTTTGACAGGCTGGTCATGGCTCACATCAACAGCATCCTCCCGGACACCCTAGACCACTCCAATTCACATACCGTCCCAACAGATACACAGATTATGGAATCTCTATTACACTCCACACTGCCCTTTCCCACCTGTTAGAATGCTGCTCATTGACTACAGCTCAGCGTTCAACGCCATAGTGCCCACGAAGCTCATCACTAAGCTAAGGACTCTGGGACTAAACACCCTGACGGACTGCCCCCAGGTGGTAAGGGTAGGCAACAACATGTCTGTCACACTGATCCTCAACACTGGGGCCCCTCAGGGGTGTGTACTTTGTCCCTTCCAGTATTCCCTGTTCACCCACGACCGCGTGGCCAAACACCACTCCAACACCATCATTAAGTTTGCTGACGACACAACAGCGTCAATAGAGGATTAATCACCGACAACAATGAGACGGTCTATAGGGAGGTGGTCAGAACTGGCAGGGTGGTGCCAGGACAACAACCTCTCCCTCAATGTGAGCAAGACAAAGGAGCTGATCGCAGACTACAGGAAAAGGCGGGCAGAACAGGCCCCCATTAACATGGATGGGGCTGTAGTGGAGCGGGTCGAGAGTTTCAAGTTCCTTGGTGTCCACATCACCAACGAACTATCGTTGTCCAAACATACCAAGGCCGTCGCTAAGAGGGCACGACAAAACCTTCACCCCTCAGGAGACTGAAAAGATTTTGCAAGCTTCCTGCCATCCAGGACCTATATAAATAGGCGGTGTCACAGGAAAGCCCAACAAATTGTCCAAAATATTGCTTTTTTTTTTTTTAAAAGCCGTAGAAAATGGGATGCAATTTCAGTTTAATCCACCTGAAAAGGAACAAATAATACAAATAGTGGTTAAACTCAAATATACTAATTGATTAATCTTTAAAAAAAAAAAGTAGAATCTTCATAAATGATATCAAACGCAGACATACGGAAATGTATGTTCTACCCAAAATTAAAAACAACTAATTGCAGCATTACCACAAAAATGGAAGAGGCAAGTGGAAGGCGGGAAAATTACCGAACTTGCTGTCGGCCTTGCATGAAAGACCATGCAAGGCCAAATGGCTTCTTTGGGAACGGTGGGCAGTAGCTTGGATGAATAAGGTGCCCAGAGTAAATGGCCTGTTACTCAGGCCCAGAAGCTCAAATATGCATATAATTAGTAGATTTGGATAGAAAACTCTGAAGTTTCCAAAACTGTTCAAATAATGTCTGAGTATAACAGAACTCATATGGCAGGCAAAAACCTGAGAAAAAAATCCAACCAGGAAGTGGGAAATGAGGTTCGTAGTTTTTCAAGTGATTGCCAATCCAATATCCAGTGTACATGGGGTCAGATTGCACTTCCTAAGGCTTCCAGTAGATGTCAACAGTCTTTAGAAAGTTGTTTCAGGCTTCTATTGTGAAAGGGGAGCAAATAAGAGCCGTTTCAACAAGTGGTCATGCTGAAAGCCTTTAGTTGTCTCGCGCGTGACGGTCCTTCCCTTTCTAATAACAACGGAATTGTCCGGTTGGAATATTATTAAAGACTTGATAAAAACATCCTAAAGATTGATTATATACATCATTTGACATGTTTCTACGAACTTTAATGGAACTTTTTTGACTTTGTCATCTGGATTTAGTGCCCGCGCTTTGTGCATTTGGATTAGTGAACTAAATGCGAACAAAAAGGAGGTATTTGGACAAAGATGGACTGTATCGAACAAAACAAACATTTATTGTGGAACTGGGATTCCTGGGAGTGCATTCCGATGAAGATCATCAAAGTGAATATTTATAGCGCCATTTCTGACTTTTGTTGACTCCACAACTTGGCGGGTATCTGTATGGCTTGCTTTGGTGGCTGAGCGCTGTACTCAGATTACTGCATGGTGTGCTTTCACCGTAAAGCTTTTTTGAAATCTGACACAGCGGTTGCATTAAGGAGAAGTTTCTTTAATCCTATGTATAACACTTGTATCTTTCATCAAAATTAATGAGTATTTCTGTAAATTGATGTGGCTCTCTGCATATTCACATAATGCGCCAATGTAAACAGATTTTTGGATATAAATATGAATTTTATCGAACAAAACATACATGTATTGTGTAACATTAAGTCCTATGAGTGCCATCTGATGAAGAGCAAAGGTCAGTGATTCATTTTCTCAATTTCTGCTTTTTGTGACTCCTCTCTTTGGCTGGAAAATGGCTGTATATTTTGTGACTAGGCGCTGACCTAAAATAATCACATGGTATGCTGTCGCCGGAAAGCCTTTTTGAAATCGGACACTGTGGTTGGATTAACAAGAAGTTTCTTTAAACTGGTGAATAATACTTGTATGTTTGAGGAATTTAATTATGAGATTTCTGTTGAATTTGGCACCCTGCAATTTCACTGGCTGTAGTCAAATTGATCCTGTTAACCGGACTTGAGCCCTATGAAGTTAAAGAAAATTGTGATGAATATAAAGTATATACCAGATCCATTTAAGGACCAAAAAACATCCTCTCACTACCAACTGCGTTTATTTTCAGCAAACTTAACATGTGTAAATATTTGTATGAACATAAGATTCAACAGACAAAAACTGAACAAGTTCCAGACGTGACAAAAAATGTTTTTTTTTTGTCCATGAACAAAGGGGGGAGTGATCAAAATTAAAGTCAGTCAGTATCTGGTGTCGTCACCAGCTGCATCAAGTACTGCAGTGCATCTCCTCCTCATGGACTGCACCAGATTTGCCAGTTCTTGCTGTGAGATGTTACCCCACTCTTCCACCAAGGCACCTGCAAGTTCCCGGACATTTCTGGGGGGGAATGGCCCAAGCCCTCACCCTCCGATCCAACAGGTCCCAAACATGCTCAATGGGACTGAGATCTGGGGTCTTCGCTGGCCATGGCAGAACACTGAAATCAAGCACAGACCGAGCAGTATGGCTGGTGGCATTGTCATGCTGAAGGGTCATGTCAGGATGAGCCTGCAGGAAGGGCGCCACATGAGGGAGGATGTCTTCCCTGTAACGCACAGCGTTGAGATTGCCTGCAATGACAACAAGCTCATTCCAATGCTGCTGTGACACCGCCCCAGACCATGATGGACCCTCCACCTCCAAATAAATCCCGCTCCAGAGTGCAGGCCTCGCGGTGTAACGCTCATTCCTTCGACGATAAACGTGGATCCGACCATCACCCATGCTAAGACAAAACCGCAACTCGTCAGTGAAGAGCAGTTCTTGCCAGTGGTTTTCTGCCCATAGGCGACGTTGTTGACGGTGATGTCTGGTGAGGACATGTCTTACAACAGGTCTACAAGCCCTCAGTCCAGCCTTTCTCAGCCTATTGCGGACAGTCTGAGCATGGGAGGGATTGTGCGTTCCTGGTGTAACTCCGGCAGTGGTTGTTGCCATCCTGTACCTGTCCCGCAGGTGTGACGTTCGGATGTACCGATCCTGTGCAGGTGTTGTTACACGTGGTCTGCCACTGCAAGGACAATCAGCTGTCCATCCTGTCTCCCTGTAGCGCAGTCTTAGGCATCTCACAGTACAGACATTGCAATTTATTGCCCTGGGCACACCAGTCCTCATGCCTCCTTGCAGCATGCTTAAGGCACGTTCACGCAGATGAGCAGGGACCCTGGGCATCTTTCCTTTGGTGTTTTTCCCCCAGAGTCAGTAGAAAGGACTCTTTAGTGTCCTAAGTTTTCATAACTGTTACCTTAATTGCCTAACGTCTGTAAGTTGTTAGTGTTTTAACGACTGTTCCACAGGTGCATGTTCATTAACTTCTTAGAGATAGGGCGCGCTCTTTTAATTTTTGGATAAAAAACGTTCGTTTTTAACAAGATATTTTGTCACGAAAAGATGCTCGACTATGCATGTAATTGGCAGCTTTGGAAAGAAAGAAACTGACGTTTCCAAAACTGCAAAGATATTATCTGTGAGTGCCCCAGAACTAATGCTACAGGCGAAACCAAGATGAAATTTCATACAGGAAATGGTCCAGATTGTGAATGCCCTGTGTTCCAATGTCTCCTTATATGGCTGTGAATGCGCCAGGAAGGAGCCTGCACTTTGTCGTTTCCCCAAGGTGTCTGCACTTTGTCGTTTCCCCAAGGTGTCTGCAGCATTGTGACGTATTTGTAGGCATATCATTGGAAGATTGACCATAAGAGACTCCATTTACCAGGTGTCCGCCCGGTGTCCTCCGTCGAAATTATTGCTATGCTAGGCTATCAATACTCTTACACAAATGCTTGTTTAGCTATGGTTCAAAAGCATATTTTGAAAATCTGATATGACAGTGTTGTTAACAAAAGGCTAAGCTTGAGAGCAAATAGATTAATTTCATTTAATTTGCGATTTTCATGAATAGTTAACGTTGCGTTATGGTAATGAGCTTGAGGCTATAAATAGGATACCGGATACGGGATTGCTCGTCGCAACAGGTTAAACAAGCATGGTAAACAGTGTTTAAACCCTTTACAATGAAAATCAGTGAAGTTAATTGGATTTTACAAATTATCTTTGAAAGGCAGGGTCCTGAAAAGTTTAGTTGGGTAGAGATATTGTCAGCAGCATACCACCCTGCATACCACTGCTGGCTTGCTTCTGATGCTAAGCAGGGTTGGTCCTGGTCAGTTCCTGGATGGGAGACCAGATGCTGCTGGAAGTAGTGTTGGAGGGCCAGTAGGAGGCACTCTTTCCCCTGGTCTAAAAACATATCCCACTGCCCTGTGTAGGGTGCAGTCTTTCGGATGGGACGTTAAACGGGTGTCATTAAAGATCCCATGGCACTTATCGTAAGAGATGGGGTGTTAACCCTGGTGTCCTGGCTAAATTCCCAATCTGGCCCTCAAACCATCACGGTCCCCTAATAATCCCCAGTTTACAATTGGCCCCCTCTCCCCTGTAACTATTCCCCAGGTTGTTGCTGCAAATGAGAACATGTCTCAGTCAACTTACCTGGTAAAATAACATAAATAAATACAGATATTCGATGTACCGATTCCAGGGCACATGAATTGACACGCAAAACGACGCCGAATTCAAAACTTCTAATTTTTCAATTTCATTTTTACAAATTTCTTGAAACCAATAGAACGTTATATACAGTTGGAGTCAATAAAACTCCTTTTTCAACAACTCCACAAATGTCTTGTTAACAAACTATAGTTGTGGCAAGTTGGTTAGGACATCTAATCTGTACATAAGTAATTTTTCCAACAATTGTTTAGAGACAAATTATTTCACTGTATCACAATTCCAGTGGGTGAGAAGTTTCCATACACTAAGATGACTGTGCCTTTAAACAGCTTGGAAAATTCCAGAAAATTATGTCATGGCTTTCGAAGCTTCTGATAGGATAATTGACATAATTTGAGTCAATTGAAGGTGTACCTGTGGGTGTATTTCAAGGACTAGCTTCAAACTCAGTGCCTCTGCTTGACATAATGGGAAAATCAAAAGAAAATCAGCCAACACCTAGGGAAAAAAATGGTGGACCTCGTCTGGTTCATCCATGGGAGCAATTTCCAAACGCCTGAAGGTACCATGTTCATCTGCACAAACAATAGTCCGCAAGTATAAACACCATGGGACCACGCAGCAGTCATCCCGATCAGGAAGGAGACGCGTTCTGTCTCCTAGAGACGAACATACTGTTGCGAAAAGTGCAAATCAATCCCAGAACAGCAAAGCACCGTGTGAAGATGCTGGAGGAAACAGGCACAAGTGTCTTTATCCACAGTAAAACGAGCCCAATATCAACATAACCTGAAAGCACGCTCAGCAAGGAAGAAGCCACTGCTCCAAAACTGCCATAAAAAGCCAGACTACGGTTTGCAACTGCACATGGGGACAAAGATTATACTTTTTGGAGAAATGTCCTCTGGTCTGATGAAACAAATGACCATCGTTATGTTTGGAGGAAAATGGGGGAGGCTTGCAAGCCAAAGAACACCATCCCAACCGTGAAGCACAGGGGTGGCAGCATCATGTTGTGGGGGTGCTTTGCTGCAGGAGGAACTGGTGCGCTTCACAAAATAGAAATCATGAGGACGTAAAATTTTGTGGATATATTGAAGCAACATCAAGACATCAGCCAGGAAGTTAAAGCTTGGTCGCAAATGGGTCTTCCACGTGGACAATGACCCCAAGCACACTTCCAAAGTTGTGGCAAAATGGCTTATGGACAACAAAGTCAAGGTATTGGAGTGGCCATCACAAAGCCCTGACCTCAGGCCAATAGAAAATTTGTGGGCAGAACTGAAAAAGCCTGTGTGAGCAAGGAGGCCTAGGAACCTCACTCAGTTACACCAGCTCTGTCAGGAAGAACTAGCCAAAATTCACCAAATGTATTGTGGAAAGCTTTTGGAAGGCTACCTGGAACGTTTGACCCAAGTTAAACAATTTAAAGGCAATGCTATCAAATACTAATTGAGTGTATGTATGTAAAATTCAGACCCACTGGGAATGTGATGAAAGAAATAAAGCTGAACTAAATCATTCTCTCTACGATTATTCTGACATTTCACATTCTTAAAATAAAGTGGTGATCCTATCTGACCTAAGACAGGGAATTTTAACTAGGATTAAATGTCAGAACATTAATGGAAGCAACAATCTGTCTGCAATATTAAAGCGGAAAAAAAGTTTTAAAAAATGTAAAAATAAATAAATAAATGAAACTAGTTATGTACGTTGGCGAGTTGTGGGGTCAATAAACCAGAATTGGAGGATCCTCAATTATCATTTAAAATCTCAAATTTCCCAACATTTTGGCTTCACAGTAGACTACAATGGCAATGGACAGAGATGTGGATAAAACGCTAACAGTATGTCGCCACTGCTAAATGAGAATACCCTAATAAACATGTTGACACATTAACACCACAGAATACCGGAACAAGAAAAACAGCAACACATCGTCTCCTCTATGCATTCAAACAGCTGAGTATGACCAGGCCAAAGACATTACAAGAGCAAAATGTAGGCTATGTTAATATTTTTTACAGTCTGGGTTATAGCTGCGGATATGCGCCCATTCTCGGTGGTTGAGAAAAGGGGGTTTAAGCACCTCGTAAAAGTGCTCGAGCTACGTTACCACTTCCCTCTTGCACCCATTTCAGCAAACAGGTTACTTGCTCTATATACACAAGCCAAAGCAGAAGTTTCCAGTGATTTGCCCTATGCACCATGTGTTGCGCTTACTTAACAGTGAGCCTATCACATTGACCCCGGAGTGGGAGATGTACCTTGGTACAGACGCTTATCTGGCACTGACGGAGGCAGTGTCATAGCGCGTTTGTAATCAAGAGGGAAGTGGATATTTACCATATACGACTGGGAAAAACTCACTTGAACGGCCCTCAAGCTTGTAATTACTAGTGGGAAACTTGTCTGTCATCCTGCGCACCCACATCACCTATTAAGGAAATGGCCTCAAAAAAAGTATTTTCGGCAGTTAAATGAAACAGAACATTATTTATAAAAAGCACTACAATTTCTTTACAAGCACGAAAGCTGTACTTTCGGTTGACACAGCTCATTGGCATTTCGCAACGAGTTCAAATCGCATGAATGCATTCCCACCTCCCACATGGTTACAAACACAGCATTGGAGTAGAAACTTGAGGCCCAATCTAACAAGCTGGTCACAACAGACAATGCCAGGAACATTGTGAATGACATTACATCTTTCCTGTGACCCCACAACTGTAATACGTACCGAACGACTTAGTAGACTATTGCACTACACTGTGGAATAAAGTACTGTATTGCACTGTTCTAAGGTCACACTTACTCAGCCACACCCTCTGCTCGCTCGCCGCCCTCCTCCTCCTCGCTGCCAGGGGACCTGGCTGGCTGGGGTGTCTGTCTGTCTGGTCCTGATGACTGAGAGGCGGTGTTGAGGGCTGGAGAGGGGGTAGGGGTGGTGGGGGTCAGGGTGAAGGAGGACCCCTCTCCAGATTGGGGGTCCTGGGAGGGGGTGTGGCCAGGGGCGGGTACGGACTCTGCTGTGGTGGCGGAGTCTGATGGGGAGGGCTGGGCGGAGTCTGAGGAGGTGGTGCCAGCAGAAGAGGGGCTGGGCTGGAGCTGTGGAAGAGAGCGAGTGTCAGAATCAGATAAGATACATGGGTCACACACAGGCATGCATGGACATGACACACTTACCCTGAACTCTTTGCCAAATTTCCGTAGCTCCTCCAACTGTGTTCTCTGCAGGACTGAAGGAACTGAAAGGGAGAGAGAAAATATTTTTTTTACAAAAGACCCGAGATAACGGAAAGGACACGGACCAGTCAAATGGAGAAAGGAAGCGCTGACCTTTGCCGCTCTTGCCGTCTTGAGGGCTGGCTGGGCCTTCTGTCCTCTCCTTAGCCGCTGAGCTTAGGATCTCATTCACTGAAAGCGAGAGAAAAAGAAAGCAAGAGACAGATGGAGAGATTAAGAGGTAGAGAAAGGAACAGAAATCATAAAATAAACAAAAAGAAATTCAATAAATGACAATTCTGTAAAAAGAAAATTGTGTAGTAATCATCCTCCTCACCATCCACAGTGAACAGAGGGGTGGGGCCAGAGGACTTAGGTGTTGCCGAGGCGATCGAGGAGGAGGAAGTGTCCAGGTAGGAAGGGCCAGCCAGAGCGGGGTCGTCTGGTTTTGGAGAGCGAGAGACTGCGGGGAGAGAAAGAGAAGAGAGAAGGGAAAAGGAGAGGTGAGGGTTGTGAATCGTCTAGAATGAGTGTCGGAAATGTGCGTTTGTGTGCACTTACAGATGAGGTGTGTGTGTGTGTGTGTACCTGCAGGTGAGGACTGGGAGCTTGGGTTGCGCAGAGTTCGATTGGTCTGTACGGATCTCTGGGCTTTGGGGGAAGTTCTGGATGACACTGATCCATAGAAAGAGCCCAATTAACACTCAATATACCCCAAAACTCCCACACACGTCCTCCCTCAATATACCCAAACAGACAGAGGCCTTACCTCCGTTGACAGAAGAGCGCGAGGTATCAGCCAGAGCTTGTGGATGAGAGATGGAGTGAGGGATCGGGTGAGAGGAAGAAGAGGGGGTCGGGCTAATGGGCTGGCCCGGGGGGCTGGCTTGGGACTGGTGGGGAGAGTAGGCGCCCCTGATGGACAGCGGGCTGCACCTATCCGAACCCTGGGATGGTCTAGAGGAGCCGGGGACTCCTGTTCGATTGGGTATTGGACCAGAGGCTCCTCCCCTCAGGCTGCTGGGGGAGACGCCCATCTCCCTGGCCCTCTGGGGAAGCGGAATATATTTACCGTCCCTAGAGAGAGAGAGAGATAAACTGGACAAAAGTATAAATGCAACAATTTCTAAGATTTTACTGAATAACAGTTAATGTAAGGAAATCAGTTATAATGTAGAAACATGAGGTGATGGCACGACAATGGGCCTCAGGATCTCATCACGGTATCTCTGTGCATTCAAATTGCCATCAATAAAATGCAATCGTGTTCATTGTCCGTAGCTTATACCTGCCAATACCATAACCCCACTACTGGGCACCATGTTGACATCAGCAAACCCCTCACCCACACAAAGCCATACATGCAGTCTGCCATCTGCATTTAGCTGAAACCGGGATTCATCGGTGAAGAACACACTTCTCCAGCGTTCCAGTGGCTCTGGTGGACATCCCTGCACGCCCTCAATTTGAGACATCTGTGGCATTGTGTTGTATGACAAAACTGCACATTTTAGAGTGGCTTTTTATTGTCCCCAGCACATTGTGCATCTGAATAATTATCATGCTACTTAACCAGCTTCTTGATTTGCCCCACCTGTCAGGTGGATGGATTACCGTCGCAAAGGAGAAATGCTCACTAACAGGGATGTAAACAAAAGTGCAAAAAATTTGAGAAGAATACGTTTCTGGTGACATGGGAAAGAAAGCTCATGAAAGATGGGTCCAACACTTTACATGTTGCAATTATATATTTTTGTTCAGTGCATGTTAGAGTGTTATGTCTGTCTATACAACTGATTGAGTAGCCTACATCCTTGCACAGATGCAGTTTTGTCAACCGTGTTTATGCCTCCATGTATTGAGTTTAGAACTAAGTGTGTATGTCTGCGATTCTCCTACGGACTCACCTGCTCCCGGCACTGCTCTGGAATCCAGGGCTGCCCCTCTCCCTCCCCTCGTCTCTCTCTCGGACCACAGCACTGTACTTGTCCTCCTCACTCTTATCGTCGTTCTCCAGGTTGGTGCGGTGACGGTACTGGGGACTGCCCTCAATCTCATTCGCTAGGCGGGCCGCACGTGCCTCCCTCTGTCGGAAGCCATCCGAGCTGCCCCTTTCCAGGGGAACACTGTATGGGGAGAAAGAGAGATAAGACTTCCAAGGTCATTCAGAAACACGTGACAACGGGAGATGCGAGTGAATAAGGCTGTGTTCACACAGGCAGCGCAATTCTGATGTTTTTTTCCCTCACCAATTGGTCTTTTGACCAATCAGCTCTGAAAAAGATCTGTGATAGGTCAAAATACCAATTAGTGGATAAAAAAAATAAACAGAATGACAGAGCTAAACTCAGGGTCCTGAAAAAGGGACGAAGTGTCTTTCAAAGATATCTCATAAAAATACAAATAACTTCACCGATCTTCATTGTAAAGGGTTTAAACACCGTTTCCCATGCTTGTTCAATGAACCATAAACCATTAATGAACATGTACTCGTGGAACGGCCGTTAAGACTAGAGGTCGACCGATTCTGATTTTTCAACGCCGATACAGATTATTGGAGGACCAAAAAAAAGCTGATACTGATTAATCGGACGTTGTTTATTTATTTGTAATAATGACAATTACAAGCATACTGAATGAAACCCTATTTTAACTTAATATAATAGATTAATAAAATCAATTTAGCCTCAAGTAAATAATGAAACATGTTCAATGTGGTTTAAATCATGCAAAAACAAAGTGTTGGAGAAGAAAGTAAAAGTGCAATATGTGCCATGTAAGAAAGCTAACGTTTAAGTTTCTTGCTCAGAACAAAACATATGAAAGCTGGTGGTTCATTTTAACATGAGTCTTCAATATTCCCAGGTAAGAAGTTTTAGGTTGTAGTTATTATAGGAATTATAGGACTATTTCTCTCGATACCATTTGCATTTCATTAACCTTTGACTATTGGATGTTCTTATAGGCACTTTAGTATTGACAGTATAGCTTCCGTCCCTCTCCTCCCTGGGCTCGAACCAGGAACACAACGACAACAGCCACCCTCGAAGCAGTGTTACGCATCGCTCCACAAAAGCCGCAGCCCTTGCAGAGCAAGGGGAACAACTACTCCAAGTCTCAGAGCGAGAGCCGTTTGAAACGCTATTAGCGCGCACCCCGCTAACTAGCTGGCTATTTCACATGAGTTACACCAGCCTAATCTCGGGAGTTGACAGGCTTGAAGTCATAAACAGCTGCTGGCAAACGCATGAAAGTGCTGTTTGAATGAATGCTTAAGAGCCTGCTGCTGCCTACCATCGCTCAGTCAAACTGCTCTATCTGGTGCAGTGAGGAGATGCACTGCAGTACTTAATGCAGCTGGTGGCCACACCAGATACTGACCATTACTTTTGACCCCCCCATTTGTTCAGGGACACATTAAACCATTTCTGTTAGTCACATGTCTGTGGAACTTGTTCAGTTCATGTCTTAGTTGTTGAATCTCACTATTTTCAAACAAATGTTAAGTTTGCCGAAAATAAACGCAGTTGACAGTGAGAGGACGTTTCTTTTTTTGCTGAGTTTATATAGACAGATCGACCTGAGAAAATTCCATAATCAGAATGAGGAGCTGAGGGGAGAATACTCACGTGTACATGGAGAGGCTGGAATCGTAGGTGGACGTGACGCCATACGTCTCCTCGTTAAACTTGAACATTTCGCTGGCATCCCAGCCATTCGACTAACAGAGACAGAAGAACCATCCAGTAAGTGTGTGCCTGTGTCTCACCAAGTGTGTGCGCGTGTCAGTAACCAGGTTTCCATCCAACCATGTCATGCTGATGAATTACTTGACACATAAAAAAACAGACCTGGTAGAAACAGCAAATTTGTAGTCAAAATATCCTATTGTCAACAACACTATTTTTTGGTCTGTGAAATTGATTATACATAATTGCGGAGGAAACGCTGTTAGCAATGATATGTTACATTGTTGTAACCTACTACCATCACAATGTATGAAACCATAAAGAGAGTTAATAGCGTTTAAGCTTGCTATTTACCACAAAAGTTTGTGACAGAACCAACAGTAGAGTAAAAAAATGTGATTGAAACACACTGAAATTCTGTTTTTTATTTGGTACATTGTAATTGAAACAAATATTTTTTATGTGCACTAGGTTACACAGTTTTTTTACATCAGTAACAAGTCAGTTTGATAGAAACCCACCTGCGGCAGGAACATTCAAAATGTGTTTATGCAGATTGTAGAAACTGTCGCAAATTGGATGGAAACCTAGCTACTGTGTCTATTCATCTCACTGTGTGTGAGCGCCTCACCGTGTCAGTCTCCAGGTCGAAGCCTTCTCCATTGCTGTCCCCTCCGTCCCACCTCTGCAGCACCTTCTCCCGGTGTTCCCCGTTCACCCGCGATGAGCTGATTGCTGTATCTGTGAAAGCATCTACACGCACAAAGCCTAAATTTGAAGGTATGCGTCATCTACTAGGGGTACATAATATTGCACACACACCCTTGGTTCACCCTGCAATCGGTCTCATTCAGTTCGACTACTACTTAAACACACATCCTTATCTTGAATCAATTTCAGTCACACTGACAACGCACTCTCACTTACCTCTGATGGCGTAGTTGAGGTCCACATCTCGGCAAGTCATTGTGACCAGGTCGCCGGGGCTGAAAATCATGGTGTCTGTGATCTCCTCGATCCTGGGCAGGGAGGGAGGCAAGCCTCCCCCTCCATCTCCATCCGCCTCTCCTCCTTCGCTCCGCTTGTGGACAGCGTCAACCACCAGCTCACACTGGAGTAAAAACAAACATTAGGACCACAGATAAACCACAGAGGTTAACCGAAGAGCGACTACAGGCAGTGGTCAATGTGATGGGTGTATTCATTACGCTGATTCCATTGCAAAACACTGTCTGTTGCAAAACATTTTGCAACGGAAACCATTTACCCCAAAACGTAGAACGGTTTGCAACAAAAACAAGTTTCTATTGGACAATTTAGGTAGGTACCTCCTGGTGTTGCATGGTATACCGAAACGTCGGTAGTTTTTCGATAGTAGAAGATAAGCTGTTCGGTACTAGATTTATTGTTACTTTCGGTATTTCTGTCAAATGTGTCCAAAGGATCAAGCACATCTATCAGCACAGCCGACCTCTATTATAGTGAGCACTGTGCCTGCTCCACTTACTCATTGCTAGCCTGCACTGGGAGTCTGGGATGCATCGTGTTAGCTCATCACTCATGCTGCACACAATTTAACAGTTTAATAATGCGACACGGCGGAATGTAGAAATGTTGAAACTAGGCTAGAACACTTTACAATGCAAGATGACGCCGGTAGCTACCAGCTATTGTAGGTCAACTTTCCTTGCTAGTTGACAGCTAACATCAATTCACTACCCTAGGACATTGTGAACTAGAAAGCAAACCATAATGCAAAATACGCTGATTTCAAAGTTGACAGCCACAAAAAACGTTATTCGTTTTCTTATTTCGGTCGCTCTCAAAGATGATCTATTGCCTCAGCAAACTGACTGTGCTCATACGGGCCACCCACCCTCTTGCCTTGTGAATGATGTCATTCCTGGTAGACAGCGCACAGTTTTATAAAATAAGCTACTTCAACAAATGTTGAGTACAATGAAATAAGTCAAAATGTAAGAGAGAAGAGAAACAGATTTTCATGGGGCCAAAACAAGCTCAATAACTCAATGCATGCACACTCCTATTGAATATGCATTGACCTTGTTTTTGGATATGCCAAGGCCACATCTTAATTTAACCAGTTTATCAATAGAGATTTACCATTCAAATAAATGACCATTATGTTGTTAGATTGTTCTTACCAAATGCAAATTGATTGTATGGTTGTGAAATTGATTTATTACTGCATACACATGGCTGTGTCTAAGAAATAAATAAAAAAACAATGTGAACAAATTCAAATGTACTGATATTTAACTCAAAAGATGCCCAACAATTAAACAGAACAGTAGCTGAGTTTATCTGGTCTGGATCAAATGCCATTCTGTTAGTTTCGTGACGTATTGAGTAAACCTGGTATCGAAGGGGAAAAAATCTGGTATCGTGACAACACTAGTCCCTAGAGTAAACGGCAAAAGCGGCGGCAAGTAACCAAAAAGTGGCTAGTTCAAATCCCAGAGCCCTGAACAACTGCTCCTGGGGCACCAATGATGTGAACGTTGATTAAGGCTCTCTGATTCAGAGAGGTTGGGTTAAAATGGTTAAGACACATTTCAGTTGAATGCATTCAGATGTGCAACGGACTAGGTTTTGTAACGGAATCCGACTAATGAACACACCCCAGATTAAGTTGAACATCTGACCACAACCATGTTTTTATGAGGGGTCTATAATGTGTCTGTATGCAGAAAACCCATGTATGGTCTAATACAAGGTAGTATAAAATTACCCTTGAGCTGAGAGTCTTGAAGATGCCTTCATACACATTTCCACTCTTCACTCGGACGTCACAGGTGGAGCCCTTGAAGGGTAATAATAATAATGTTATTGGTCATTTCATTAAGATATACATTAGTAGACAGTTGTCGACAACTTAAATAGTGGAAATAGTGCATCTGGTGGACCAGGGCCTAATTAACCGAACACTCACCACTACAGCTGTGAGATAGTGAAGCATCCTGGTGTTGTTGTAGACACCTTCAAATACCTGTGAGTTGTAAACAAACATGTTTGACTTCAGTACAGCATGGACCTATTTTAAAGCTATAAAAAATGTGACCTTACTCTACTTGCAATATCCTTTCAGCATTTTCGAGTTTACAAATTGTACAATAGTGCACTAGCATGGAAGCAAACAAAGCGAAAGACAACCTATATTATGTTATCAAAGAGGTAACTAGGCTATGCATGGTTGCATAAAACGTCTGTAGTACAAGCTGGATAGCCTACATTTCATGATATGTGACTTACGGGAGAGGATTGAGATGGAGGCTTCATTGTATTTCTTGTCCTGAATGTGAGGAGAGAACATCAACAACAGACAAGACAAATGGGTGTAGGTGGCTCAGGGGGGAAATTCTGCAACGCAAGAAATATGCCGGCAGCTTCACCACTTTCAATGTAGCTAACTAAAAAGCAAACGTGCAAAGAATTATGGGCATGGGACATTGCGTTGATCAAATGCGGATTTTTGAGGTGGTCCTCGACCTGTCATATGAATGCATGAAGCTAGCTAGATGATCTAGAAGATATGTCTATGCAGCCGTTTGGCAAAAGACTGATCACGGTCACCGATGCGTGCCGGGCGCCGGTGGTCTACGTTAGCTAGCTATAACATTAGGTGGGGGGAGGTGGAAACAAGCTAGCCCCGTAGCGGATATGTTCTGTTCTCTATTACTGTGTCGTTTGACATTGTTTGCGAGGCTTAACGAAAACAATTGTGTTGACAAGCTGGCTAACTAGGGTAAACTAAAACAAAAGTCAACGTTATAGCGATGTGGCTAACAATTTAGCTAACGTTCCCTAGGGGTAGCCTGCTAACGTGCAACTATGTTAGCTAAATTAAGCTGGTAACTAGTTAACAATTTGGCGAACTTGTGAAAAGATGAAAAATCTAAACAATAGCTAGCTATGTGTTGTCTAGCTAACGTTAGCTAGCAAGCTAAACAAGACAGCTAGTAGAATTTCTAGATATTGAGAGACACGTTGAATACAATAAACAATAAAGTAGTATTAATACTTTTTAGTCATGTGCATCCCTTTTACTCTACAGTCTTGCTGATTCTGTTTAAAGTCGCACGATTTGACAGGCCAAACAAAATCTAAAACAAACGTTTAATAAAAAGAAAATAAAGAAAACACGGACAATCCCCTCCCCACAGAATGTGAATGGGTATACTGGCGTCAATCAAAAGTATCGTCTATCCCATTGGTTCGGACACCAGTCAATCATACCAATATCGATTTAGCAGACCATCTTTGCCCATTGGCCGTAACCTACATCTATTATATTTACTTTGTTCCAATTGGCTTAAAATAGCGAGTTAAAGCCTCCGTCTGACATGGACACGCCCACTGTAATCCTTGTATTGACCGGTAAACCTCTATGGATATGTGGCAGATCCCCGGACTTGCTTGACGACAGTAGCCGAACATGTGCTTACCTTCCAGGCACAGCTCTGTTGGCATTGCTCCCGCTGATGTGAGAGGGCAAAGCGGCAGGCCCTGCCGTTCCATTGGAGGTTTTTCGTCCGCCTGAACCGGGTTGTTGCTGGTGTGACACGTGCCAATAATTACACCTCAAGTAACAGTTATAAGGATTCAATTTGCCTTTAGTCTACTAAATAGTATTTGACTTTACCAGACTGGTTACCACGTAAGTCAATGAGGACACCATCGACAAAGCTCACGTTAGCCAACTTAAAGCTAGCTGCTAACAAATATCACACAAGCTAGCTAGAATTCATACACAGAAAACAATACATGTAGCAGCAAGCTACCCTTAGCAACTTGATACAACTACAACTCACGTTCTGTCGACGAAAGGACATTGCCTCTTCGGAACTTAATCGATAGTTAAGCTGGCTACTGTGGTACAGCCTTGCACGTTATAGCTAGCTCGATGGCTAGCTAGACGAGCAAGCAGTAATGTCCCTTCTGTAGCTAAAACTTTTAGGACGTAGTCTTTCGTTTCCTTTCCGTGGATTTACTCTTGCGTGTGGCTTACTCCAATTGCATGTCATTTGTAACTTGAACAAATTGTAAAACTCGGGGAAAACAAATTCGCCGGTTTGGCACCACAAAGATGTTGTCGTCTGCGCGTGGCTGACTGACTGGGTTGATGGGGGCGTGTACGAGTGTGCATGTGCGCATTCACAATTTAACGTGCACGCGCTAAACACTTTCGACCCCAAAACGTCACTAATTTCAAGCCAAACCCCGCCTATTTCTAAAATGTTATATTCTTAAAATCTGATTTTAACCTTAACCACAACGCTAACCTTATGCCTAACCATAAATTATGACCAAAACTTGAATTTTTGTTTTGATGAATTTTTATGACATTCATTTGACTTTGTGGCAACTGGCGACAACCCAAAGCTGCAATAATTACAATAACATTCCTTTACATCCTTCCCCTTTATTCAGTAAGAAACAATAACAGTGAACCAAAGCAACAACACACTAGGCCATAATGTTTCAGTATAATTATATTATATCATATCATTAAATTCAATGTAGTACCTGAAACTAACCACACAGGTTGGACAAAACCCTGCCCACCGTCAACACAAGGTCCCCAGCTAAAGAGAGCGCGAGAGACAGACAGAGACAGAAAGGCACAAATAGAGTTCAACATTTGAAAAGGATGAACAGGGGAATGGGGTAAGATGTGTAAAAGATGATTACAAGGCTCTGAGGAGAGGAGGACAAACAAGAAGTAAAGGTATAAACAAAGAGAGGGAGGAGGGAGATACAAAGAGAAAGAAAGATAGAGGCACTGAACTGAATGGCAAACAGACGGACATGGCCACACAACCCAGGCACAGGTTGAAGGAGTATGACAGAGGTGATAACACAAAAAGGCACGAGTAGAAAAATGCCTCCCTCCCCCTTATATTTTTCTTATATTCTATTTCTGCACATTAAAATTAAATTAGGATGAGGTCCAGGAGGAGAGGACTGTATGAGCGTGAGGGAAAGACGGAGTATGAGGCCTTAGCAATATAAAAAAAGGCACAAACAAATTTCAACTGAAATAATCGGATGGGGGCAGGAACAAGTGTTACACTTTACATGGAGAAAACAACATACAATAAAAGGCATTTTAAAAACAAAATAAAATGAATACTATTAATTCCGACAATCATTATTTCCATGATCATTGTTTAATCGTATCATTATTATTATCAATAATAAAGTGTTTTATCTGAATATATATTCACTCTCTCTCTACCTCTGGCCACTTCTCTACCATTAAAGAAAACCAGAAAATGAGGAGAGAAAAAGATCGAGGTTGAAAAAGTGACTGAGGTATATGTATCCTGCCTGCCGGTTCTAGCCTAGTCTCTTTGCCACCTTGTAAGTATATGGTTGTCCTCCATCTCCACCTCTGTGAGAGTGTACTGCTGGCCAGTAGAATGTCTGCAGGATATTGAGGTATGGTACTACTGGGTTCAGAGGATATCTCTCTCACTACCTACATCCATGAATGGATTCAAAAGTCTACAAAAAGCGTACCGAGAGGTGTGCCGGCAAGAAAGCTTATCTTGCTAAACATTAGTGTACCTTTACTTAGTGTACCTTTACTTAGTGTTGTAAGATGCTCCCATCCCCCTCTCTTCTCTTTCACCCATTTTCTCATTCTCTCCATCTTGCCAAATCTCCCAGAATGCTTGTGTTTTAATAGTGTTAGTACGTCCTTCTAACCCCCTCCCCTCACAGTCCCGTAATAAAATACAAATACTGGTTATGAATGGCTATGACTCCCACCTCCTCCACTCTCCCTTTCGCACAACCCCCCCCCCTGCCTCCTCAAAAGAAGGAGTACTGGTTGTCAATGGCTCTTGCCCTCCCTCCTTCCCACTCTTCACCCTCCACCCCCTCCAGTTGGCAGAGAGGAGCTTCTCTCTCCTCCCAGTCCTCCACTCCTTCTCCTGCACCTCCTGTAGTTCCTCCTCCACCTGCCAGCTCTGTCTCGTTCCCTCGTTCCTGCGGTGGGGTTGGGGGTGGCGGCCGGCCGGGGGGAAGGGGTGGTGGAGGAGGAGGCTGGGGAGGACTACGGGGTTTGCTGGTCAAGTCTGTTGGGAGGAAAGAACAGCAGAGAGAGAAAAGCAGAGAAATAAAGAGTGGAAAAAGGTGTAAATAAAGGAGGGGTGGGCAGGGCGGGGGACAAGATGAAGGTGAAATTTCCAGAGAGTGAGAAGAGGAGGAAGAGGGGGAGAGACAGAGTGAGTGTCAAGGCCACAACGTCTGTGTGACAGGTCCATGTGGGTCATGGAATCAGTCTGGACAAACAAACTGTGCATGCACATACACACACACACACACCTTGTTCCTGTCTATTAAATACATATCATTAAAAGCACAAAACAACGCATCATCTGAAAATGTTATATGAAGATTCAACATGACCCTAAACTTTTTAGGAGATACAACATTCTATAGCAAAGGTGGTCTCTGAAGTCATTGCTCCAGGAGTGAGCTGTCCTCAAAAATACTCTGTGGTGGGTCCAGTTCTAGATAAGGTTAGTGCAGACTTTGTCTCTCTCTCTCTCTCCCGCTCCATTACGTGTCCCTCTCCCTCTCTCTCTCCCGCTCCACTACGTCTCCCGCTCCACGTCTCCCTCTCCCTCTCTCCCCTACATGTCCCCCTCTCTCTCCCCTACATGTCCCCCTCTCTCTCTCTCTCCCGCTCCACTACGTGTCGCTCTCTCTCTCTCCCGCTCCACTACGTGTCCCTCTCTCTCTCTCTCCCGCTCCACTACGTCTCCCTCACTCTCTCTCCCGCTCCACTACGTCTCCCTCTCTCTCTCCCACTGCACTACGTCTCCCTCTCTTTCTCTCCACCACGTCTCTCTCTCCCGCCCCACTACGTCTCTCTCCTGCCCCACTACGTCTCCCTCTCTCTCTCTCCCGCTCCACTACGTCTCCCTCTCTCTCTCTCCCGCTCCACTACGTCTCCCTCTCTTTCTCTCCACCACGTCTCTCTCTCCCGCCCCACTACGTCTCTCTCCTGCCCCACTACGTCTCTCTCTCTCTCTCCCACTCCACTACGTCTCCCTCTCTCTCGCGCTCCACTACGTCTCCCTCTCTCTCCACCACGTCTCTCTCTCCCGCCCCACTACATCTCTCTCTCCCGCCCCACTACGTCTCTCTCTCCCGCCCCACTACGTCTCTCTCTCTCGTTTCCCTCTCTCTCGCTCTGTCAAGTCTCCTTTCTCTCGCATCCACCAAGTCTCCCTCTCGTACTCTACCACTCTCTCGTTTCCCTCTCTCCCGCTCTGCCACGCCTCCCCTCAATCGCTCCTCCACGTCTCCATTTCTCGCGCTCCGCCACGTCTCCCTCTCTCTCTCTCACTCCAACACGTCCCTCTCTCTCGCTCCGCCAAGTCTCCTTTTCTCTCGCACTCCACCAAGTCTCTCTCTCTCTCATCCAAGTCTCCCTCACTCTCTCATCTAAGTCTCCCTCTCTCTCTCTCTCTCGCTCCTCCTCCTCACTCTTTCTCTCGCGCTCTACGCCACGTCTCCCTCTCTCGCACTCGAAACGTCCCTCTCTCTCGCTCCGCCGTCTCCCTCTCTCTCTCGCACTCCGACACATCTCCTTTTCTCCCACACTCCGCCACGTCTCCCTCTCTCTCTCACGCTCTACCAAGTCTCCCTCTCTAGCTCTGCCACGTCTCCCTCTCTAGCTCTGCAACGTCTCCCTCTCTAGCTCTGCAACGTCTCCCTCTACCACGTCTCCCTCTCTCCGCCACGTCTCCCCCTCTCTCTCTCCTGCCACGCCATGTCTCCCTCTCTCCCTCACGTTCCGCAACGTCTCCCTCTCTCTCTCACGTTCCGCAACGTCTCCCTCTCTCTCGCTCCGCCATGACTCCCTCTCTCTCTCCGCCATGACTCCCTCTCTCTCTCTCCGCCACGACTCCCTCTCTCTCTCCGCCATGACTCCCTCCCTCTCTCCGCCACGTCTCCCTCTCTCTCTCTCGCTCCACCAAGTCTCCCTCTCTAGCTCTGCCACGTCTCCCTCTCTAGCTCTGTAACGTCTCCCTCTCTAGCTCTGCAACGTCTCCCTCTACCACGTCTCCCTCTCTCCGCCACGTCTCCCGCTCTCTCTCTGCTGCTCCGCCACGTCTCCCTCTCTCTCTCACGTTCCGCAACGTCTCCCTCTCTCTCTCTCCGCCATGACTCCCTCTCTCTCTCCGCCACGACTCCCTCTCTCTCTCCGCCACGACTCCCTCTCTCTCTCCGCCACGACTCCCTCTCTCTCTCCCTCTCCACCACGTCTCCCTCGCTCTCTCTCCCGCTCCGTCATGCCCCCCTCTCTCTCCGCCACGTCTCCCTGTCTTTCTCTCCCACTCCGTCACGCCTCCCTCTCTCTCTCTCTCCGCCACGACTCCCTCTCCTGCTCTGCAATGTCTCCCTCTCTCTCTCCTGCTCCACCACGTCTCCCTCTCTCTCTCCGCCACGACTCCCTCTCCTGCGCCGCAATGTCTCCCTCTCTCTCTCTCCCGCTCAGCCACGTCTCCCTCTCTCTCTCCCGCTCAGCCACGTCTCCCTCTCTCTCTCTCTCTCTCTCCTGCTCCGCCACGTCTCCCTCTCTCTCTCCGCCACGTCTCCCTCTCTCTCTCTGCCACGTCTCCCTCTCGCGTTCCGCCACGTCTCTCTCTCTGCCACTTCTCCCTCTATCGCGTTCCGCCATGTCTCCCTCTCTCTCGCTCGGCCACGTCTCCCTCTCTCTCTCCGCCATGACTCCCTCCCTCTCTCCGCCACGTCTCCCTCTCTCTCTCTCTCGCTCCACCAAGTCTCCCTCTCTAGCTCTGCCACATCTCCCTCTCTAGCTCTGCAACGTCTCCCTCTACCACGTCTCCCTCTCTCCGCCACGTCTCCCCCTCTCTCTCCTGCTCCGCCATGTCTCCCTCTCTCTCTCACGTTCCGCAACGTCTCCCTCTCTCTCTCTCCGCCACGACTCCCTCTCTCTCTCCGCCACGACTCCCTCTCTCTCCGCCACGACTCCCTCTCTCTCCGCCACGACTCCCTCTCTCTCCGCCACGACTCCCTCTCTCTCCGCCAAGACTCCCTCTCTCTCAGCCCGATCCTCTCTCTCCGCCACGACTCCCTCTCCTCGCTCTCTCCCTCTCTCTCCCACGACTCCTATCTCTCTCTCCGCCACGTCTCCTCTCTCTCTCCGCCACGGCTCCCTCTCTCTCTCCGCCACGGCTCCCTCTCTCCTCCCTCTCCACCACGTCTCCTCTCTCTCTCGCTCCGCCCGACTCCCTCTCTCTCTGCCACGTCTCCCTGTCTTTCTCTCCCACTCCGTCACGCCTCCCTCTCTCTCTCTCGCCACGACTCCCTCTCCTGCTCATGCAATGTCTCCCTCTCTCTCTCCTGCTCCACCACGTCTCCTCTCTCTCTCGCTCCGCCACGTCTCCTCTCTCTCTCTCTCAAACTCCCTGTCTCCCTCTCTCTCTCTGTCTCTCTCCTGCTCCGCCATCTCCCTCTCTCTCTCCGCCCGTCTCCCTCTCACTCTCTGCCCGTCTCCCTCTCTCTCTCTGCCACGTCTCCTCTCGCGTTCCGCCCGTCTCCCTCTCGCGTTCCGCCCGTCTCCCTCTCGCGTTCCGCCACGTCTCTCTCTCTGCCACTTCTCCCTCTATTGCGTTCCGCCATGTCTCCATCTCTCTCTCTCCTCCACATCTCCCTATCTCTCTCTCCACGACTCCCTCTCTCTCTCCGCCACGACTCCTCTCTCTCTCCCCACTCCTCCTCACTCTTTCTCTTGCGCTCTCCGCCCGTCTCCCTCTCTCTCTCGCACTCCGAAACGTCCCTCTCTCTCGCTCCGCCGTCTCCCTGTCTCTCTTGCACTCCGCCACGTCTCCCTCTCTCTCTCACACTCTACCAAGTCTCCCTCTCTAGTTCTGTCACGTCTCCCCTCTCCTCTCTCCTGCTCCGCCATGTCTCCCCCTCTCTCACTTCATGCCCGTCTCCCTCTCACTCTCTCCGCCACGTCTCCCTCTCTCCGCCCGTCTCCCCCGACTCCCTCTCTCTCTCCGCCATGACTCCCTCTCTCTCCTTTCCATGACTCCCTCCCTCTCTCTCTCCCTCCCTCTCTCTCTCCTCCTTCTCCCTCTCTCCGCTCCGCCCGACTCTTTCTCTCTCTCCACCACGTCTCCTCTCTCTCTCGACTCGACTCCTCTCTCTCTCCGCCCGTCTCCCTCTCTCTCTCTCCGCCCGACTCCCTCTCTCTCCGCCACGACTCCCTCTCTCTCTCCGCCCGACTCCTCTCTCTCTCCGCCCGACTCCCTCTCTCTCGCCGCCCGACTCCCTCTCTCTCCCGCTCCGCATACGTCTCCCTCTCTCTCTCTCTCTCTGCGCTCCCTCCCGTCTCCCTCTCTCTCCGCCCGTCTCCCTCTCTCTCCCGCTCAGCCCGTCTCCCTCTCTCTCTCCCGCTCCATAACGTCTACCTCTCTCTCTCTCTCTCTCTCTCCTGCTCCGCCACGTCTCCCTCTCTCTCTCTGCCACGTCTCCCTCTCGCGTTCCGCCACGTCTCTCTCTCTGCCACTTCTCCCTCTATCGCGTTCCGCCATGTCTCCCTCTCTCTCTCGTTCCATACGTCTCCCTCTCTCGCTCCGCCCCGTCTCCCTCTCTCTCCGCCCGTCTCCCTCTCTCTCTCTCGCTTCACCAAGTCTCCCTCTCTGCTCTGCCACATCTCCCTCTCTAGCTCTGCAACGTCTCCCTCTACCACGTCTCCCTCTCTCCGCCACGTCTCCCCCTCTCTCTCCTGCTCCGCCATGTCTCCCTCTCTCTCTCTCGTTCTCTCCGTCTCCCTCTCTCTCTCCGTTCCCGTCCCTCTCTCTCTCTCACGTTCTCCACGTCTCCTCTCTCTCCCTCTCTCTCTCATACGTCTCCCTCTCTCTCTCCGCCCGACTCCCTCTCTCTCTCTGCCCGACTCCTCTCTCTCTCCGCCCGACTCCCTCTCTCTCTCCGCCCGACTCCCTCTCTCTCTCCGCCATGACTCCCTCTCTCTCTCCCGCCACTCTCCTATCTCTCTCCGCCACGTCTCCCTCTCTCTCTCCGCCCGACTCCTCTCTCTCTCCGCCACGACTCCTCTCTCTCTCCCTAAAACTCCCTCTCTCTCCTCGCTCCGACTCCCTCTCTCTCCGCTCCGCCCGTCTCCCTCTCTCTCTCCTCGCGCCGCCCGTCTCCCTCTCTCTCCGCCCGTCTCCCTCTCTCTCCCGCTCAGCCCGTCTCCCTCTCTCTCCGCTCCCGCAACGTCTACCTCTCTCTCTCTCTCTCTCCTGCTCCGCCCGTCTCCTCTCTCTCTCTGCCACGTCTCCCTCTCGCGTTCCGCCACGTCTCTCTCTCTGCCACTTCTCCCTCTATCGCGTTCCGCCATGTCTCCCTCTCTCTCTCACGTTCCGCAACGTCTCCCTCTCTCGCTCCGCCACGTCTCCCTCTCTCTCTGCAACGTCTCCCTCTACCACGTCTCCCTCTCTCTCTGCCCGTCTCCCCTCTCTCTCCTGCTCCGCCATGTCTCCCTCTCTCTCTCACGTTCCATAGCGTCTCCCTCTCTCTCTCCGTTCCATAGCGTCTCCCTCTCTCTCTCCGCCACGACTCCTCTCTCTCTCCGCCACGACTCCTCTCTCTCTCATCCCGACTCCTCTCTCTATCTCCTCCCTCCAATATCTGTCACGACTCCCTAATATCTCTCCCATGACTCCCTCTCTCTCTCCCGTGCTCTCCTTTCTCTCCGACCAAATCTCTCTCTCTCCGCCACTGAATCCTCTCTCTCTCCCGCCACGACTCCCTCTCTCTCTCCGCCCGACTCCCTCTCTCTCTCCGCCATGACTCCCTCTCTCTCTCCGCTCACGACTCCCTCTCTCTCTCCGCCACGACTCCCTCTCTCTCTCTCTGACTCCCTCTCTCTCGGCTCCGCAACGTCTCCCTCTCTCTCTCTCTCTGCGCCGCCCGTCTCCCTCTCTCTCCTCCGCCACGTCTCCCTCTCTCTCCCGCTCAGCCCGTCTCCTCTCTCTCTCCGCTCCAACGTCTACCTCTCTCTCTCTCTCTCCTGCTCCGCCCGTCTCCCTCTCTCTCTGCCACGTCTCCCTCTCGCGTTCCGCCACGTCTCTCTCTCTGCCACTTCTCCCTCTATCGCGTTCCGCCATGTCTCCCTCTCTCTCTCACGTTCCGCAACGTCTCCCTCTCTCGCTCCGCCACGTCTCCCTCTCTCTCTCCGCCACGTCTCCCTCTCTCTCTCTCGCTTCACCAAGTCTCCCTCTCTAGCTCTGCCACATCTCCCTCTCTAGCTCTGCAACGTCTCCCTCTACCACGTCTCCCTCTCTCCGCCACGTCTCCCCCCTCTCTCTCCTGCTCCGCCATGTCTCCCTCTCTCTCTCACGTTCCGCAACGTCTCCCTCTCTCTCTCACGTTCCGCAACGTCTCCCTCTCTCTCTCCGACATAGCTCCCTCTCTCTCTCCGCCACGACTCCCTCTCTCTCTCCGCCACGACTCCCTCTCTCTCTCCGCCACGACTACCTCTCTCTCTCCGCCACGACTCCCTCTCTCTCTCCGCCACGACTCCCTCTCTCTCTCCGCCACGACTCCCTCTCTCTCTCCGCCACGACTCCCTCTCTCTCTCCGCCACGTCTCCCTCTCTCTCTCCGCCACGACTCCCTCTCTCTCTCCGCCACGACTCCCTCTCTCTCCGCCACGACTCCCTCTCTCTCGCCGCAACGACTCCCTCTCTCTCCCGCTCCGCAACGTCTCCCTCTCTCTCTCTCTCCTGCGCCGCCACGTCTCCCTCTCTCTCCGCCACGTCTCCCTCTCTCTCCCGCTCAGCCCGTCTCCCTCTCTCTCTCCCGCTCCGCAACGTCTACCTCTCTCTCTCTCTCTCTCTCTCCTGCTCCGCCACGTCTCCCTCTCTCTCTCTGCCACGTCTCCCTCTCGCGTTCCGCCACGTCTCTCTCTCTGCCACTTCTCCCTCTATCGCGTTCCGCCATGTCTCCCTCTCTCTCTCACGTTCCATAGCGTCTCCCTCTCTCTGCTCCGCCCGTCTCCCTCTCTCTCTCTGCAACGTCTCCCTCTACCACGTCTCCCTCTCTCTGCCACGTCTCCCCCTCTCTCTCCTGCTCCGCCATGTCTCCCTCTCTCTCTCACGTTCCGCAACGTCTCCCTCTCTCTCACGTTCCGCAACGTCTCCCTCTCTCTCACGTTCCGCAACGTCTCCCTCTCTCTCCGCCACGACTCCCTCTCTCTCTCCGCCACTGAATCCCTCTCTCTCTCCCGCTCGACTCCCTCTCTCTCTCCGCCAAACTCCCTCTCTCTCTCCGCCCGTCTCCTCTCCGCCACGACTCCCTCTCTCTCTCCGTGACTCCCTCTCTCTCTCCTGTCTTCGACTCCTCTCTCTCTCCGCCTGACTCCCTCTCTCTCTCTCCTGCCAAACTCCCTCTCTCTCCGCCACGACTCCCTCTCTCTCTCCGCCACGACTCCCTCTCTCTCTCCCTCTCCACCACGTCTCCCTCTCTCTCTCTCCAACTCCGACACGTCTCCCTCTCTCTCTCTGTCTCTCTCCTGCTCCGCCACGTCTCCCTCTCTCTCTCCGCCACGTCTCCCTCTCACTCTCTGCCACGTCTCCCTCTCACTCTCTGCCACGTCTCCCTCTCGCGTTCCGCCACGTCTCTCTCTCTGCCACTTCTCCCTCTATTGCGTTCCGCCATGTCTCCATCTCTCTCTCTCCGCCACATCTCCCTATCTCTCTCTCCGCCACGACTCCCTCTCTCTCTCTCCGCCACGACTCCCTCTCTCTCTCCGCCACGACTCCCTCTCTCTCTCCCACTCCTCCTCACTCTTTCTCTTGCGCTCTCCGCCACGTCTCCCTCTCTCTCTCGCACTCCGAAACGTCCCTCTCTCTCGCTCCGCCGTCTCCCTGTCTCTCTTGCACTCCGCCACGTCTCCCTCTCTCTCTCACGCTCTACCAAGTCTCCCTCTCTAGTTCTGTCACGTCTCCCCCTCTCCCTCTCCTGCTCCGCCATGTCTCCCTCTCTCTCTCACGTTCCGCAACGTCTCCCTCTCACTCGCTCCGCCACGTCTCCCTCTCTCTCTCCGCCACGACTCCCTCTCTCTCTCCGCCACGACTCCCTCTCTCTCTCCGCCACGACTCCCTCTCTCTCTCCGCCACGACTCCCTCTCTCCCTCCGCCACGACTCCCTCTCTCTCTCCGCCACGACTCCCTCTCTCTCTCCGCCACGACTCCCTCTCCGCCACGTCTCCCTCTCTCTCTCTCTCTCTCTCTCTCTCTGCCACGACTCCCTCTCCTGCTCCGCAATGTCTCCCTCTCTCTCTCTCCTGCTCCACCACGTCTCCCTCTCTCTCTCGCTCCTCAACGTCTCCCTCTCTCTCTCTCCGCCACGTCTCCCTCTCTCTCCCGCTCCGCAACGTCTCCCTCTCTCTCTCTCCTGCGCCGCCACGTCTCCCTCTCTCTCTCTCTGTCTCTCTCCTGCTCCGCCACGGCTCCCTCTCACTCTCTGCCACGTCTCCCTCTCGCGTTCCGCCACGTCTCTCTCTCTGCCACTTCTCCCTCTATCGCCTTCCGCCATGTCTCCATCTCTCTCTCTCCGCCACATCTCCCTATCTCTCTCTCCGCCACGACTCCCTCTCTCTCTCCGCCACGACTCCTCTCTCTCTCTCCCACTCCTCCTCACTCTTTCTCTTGCTCTCTCCGCCACGTCTCCCTCTCTCTCTCGCACTCCGAAACGTCCCTCTCTTCTCTCGCTCCGCCGTCTCCCTCTCTCTCTCGCACTCCGACACATCTCCTTTTCTCGCACACTCCGCCACGTCTCCCTCTCACGCTCTACCAAGTCTCCCTCTCTAGCTCTGCCATGTCTCCCTCTCTAGCTCTGCCACGTCTCCCTCTCTAGCTCTGCCACGTCTCCCCTCTCCCGCTCCGCAACGTCTCCCTCTCTCTCTCTACCGCTCCACCACGTCTCCCCCTCAAACTCACGCTCCGACACGTCCCTCTACCTCTCTCCGCCACGTCTCCCTCTCTCTCTCTCGCTCCACCAAGTCTCCCTCTCTAGCTCTGCCACGTCTCCCTCTCTCGCTCTGCCACGTCTCCCTCTCTCCCTCTACCACATCTCCCTCTATCCGCCACGTCTCCCCCTCTCCCTCTCCTGCTCCGCCATGTCTCCCTCTCTCTCTCACGTTCCGCAACGTCTCCCTCTCTCTCGCTCCGCCACGTCTCCCTCTCTCTCCGCCACGTCTCCCTCTCTCTCGCTCCGCCACGTCTCCCTCTCTCTCTCCGCCACGTCTCCCTCTCTCTCTCCGCCACTCTCCCTCTCTCTCTCCCCCCTCCACTCCCTCTAATCTCTCCGCTCCACGACTCCCTCTCTAAACTCCACGAAAAATCTCTCTCTCCGCCACGTCTCCCTCTCTCTCTCTCCGCCACGTCTCCCTCTCTCTCCCGCTCCGCAACGTCTCCCTCTCTCTCTCTCTCCTGCGCCGCCACGTCTCCCTCTCTCTCTCTCTGTCTCTCTCCTGCTCCGCCACGTCTTCCTCTCTCTCTCCGCCACGGCTCCCTCTCACTCTCTGCCACGTCTCCCTCTCGCGTTCCGCCACGTCTCTCTCTCTGCCACTTCTCCCTCTATCGCGTTCCGCCATGTCTCCCTCTCTCTCGCTCGGCCACGTCTCCCTCTCTCTCTCCGCCATGACTCCCTCCCTCTCTCCGCCACGTCTCCCTCTCTCTCTCTCTCTCGCTCCACCAAGTCTCCCTCTCTAGCTCTGCCACATCTCCCTCTCTAGCTCTGCAACGTCTCCCTCTACCACGTCTCCCTCTCTCCGCCACGTCTCCCCTCTCTCCTGCTCCGCCATGTCTCCCTCTCTCTCTCACGTTCATAGCGTCTCCCTCTCTCTCGCTCACGACTCCCTCTCTCTCTCTGACGACTCCCTCTCTCTGCCACGACTCCTCTCTCTCTCATCACGACTCCCTCTCTCTCCCGCCATGACTCCCTCTCTCTCCGCCAAAACTCCCTCTCTCTCCGCCACGACTCCCTCTCTCTCAGCCACGACTCCCTCTCTCTCCGCCACGACTCCCTCTCTCTCCGCCACGACTCCCTCTCTCTCTCCGCCACGACTCCCTCTCTCTCTCCGCCACGGCTCCCTCTCTCTCTCCGCCACGGCTCCCTCTCTCTCTCCGCCACGGCTCCCTCTCTCTCTCCCTCTCCACCACGTCTCCCTCGCTCTCTCTCCCGCTCCGCCACGACTCCCTCTCTCTCTGCCACGTCTCCCTGTCTTTCTCTCCCACTCCGTCACGCCTCCCTCTCTCTCTCTCCGCCACGACTCCCTCTCCTGCTCCGCAATGTCTCCCTCTCTCTCTCTCCTGCTCCACCACGTCTCCCTCTCTCTCTCGCTCCGCAACGTCTCCCTCTCTCTCTCTCTCTCCAACTCCGACACGTCTCCCTCTCTCTCTCTGTCTCTCTCCTGCTCCGCCACATCTCCCTCTCTCTCTCCGCCACGTCTCCCTCTCACTCTCTGCCACGTCTCCCTCTCACTCTCTGCCACGTCTCCCTCTCGCGTTCCGCCACGTCTCCCTCTCGCGTTCCGCCACGTCTCCCTCTCGCGTTCCGCCACGTCTCTCTCTCTGCCACTTCTCCCTCTATTGCGTTCCGCCATGTCTCCATCTCTCTCTCTCCGCCACATCTCCCTATCTCTCTCTCCGCCACGACTCCCTCTCTCTCTCCGCCACGACTCCCTCTCTCTCTCCCACTCCTCCTCACTCTTTCTCTTGCGCTCTCCGCCACGTCTCCCTCTCTCTCTCGCACTCCGAAACGTCCCTCTCTCTCGCTCCGCCGTCTCCCTGTCTCTCTTGCACTCCGCCACGTCTCCCTCTCTCTCTCACACTCTACCAAGTCTCCCTCTCTAGTTCTGTCACGTCTCCCCCTCTCCCTCTCCTGCTCCGCCATGTCTCCCCCTCTCTCTCACGTTCCGCAACGTCTCCCTCTCACTCGCTCCGCCACGTCTCCCTCTCTCTCTCCGCCACGACTCCCTCTCTCTCTCCAAAAATAATCTCTCCTTGACCGACTCCTCTCTCTCCTGACTCCCTATATCTAAAGTCCGCCAATAATACTCCCCGCTCTCTCTCCGCCACGACTCCCTCTCTCTCCCGCCAAAGACTCCCTCTCTCTCTCCGCCTCACGTCTCCCCTCTCTCTCTCCGCTCCCGACTCCCTCTCTCTCTCCGCCCGACTCCCCCTCTCTCTCCGCCACGACTCCCTCTCTCGCCGCCACGACTCCCTCTCTCTCGCCGCCACGACTCCCTCTCTCTCCCGCTCCGCAACGTCTCCCTCTCTCTCTCTCTCCTGCGCCGCCACGTCTCCCTCTCTCTCCGCCACGTCTCCCTCTCTCTCCCGCTCAGCCACGTCTCCCTCTCTCTCTCCCGCTCCGCAACGTCTACCTCTCTCTCTCTCTCTCTCTCCTGCTCCGCCACGTCTCCCTCTCTCTCTCTGCCACGTCTCCCTCTCGCGTTCCGCCACGTCTCTCTCTCTGCCACTTCTCCCTCTATCGCGTTCCGCCATGTCTCCCTCTCTCTCTCACGTTCCGCAACGTCTCCCTCTCTCGCTCCGCCACGTCTCCCTCTCTCTCTCCGCCACGTCTCCCTCTCTCTCTCTCGCTTCACCAAGTCTCCCTCTCTAGCTCTGCCACATCTCCCTCTCTAGCTCTGCAACGTCTCCCTCTACCACGTCTCCCTCTCTCCGCCACGTCTCCCCCCTCTCTCTCCTGCTCCGCCATGTCTCCCTCTCTCTCTCACGTTCCGCAACGTCTCCCTCTCTCTCTCACGTTCCGCAACGTCTCCCTCTCCTCCACGACTCCCTCTCTCTCTCCGCCACGACTCCCTCTCTCTCTCCTGACTCCCTCTCTCTCTCATCCTCTCCTCTCTCTCTCCTGAACTCCCTCTCTCTCTCCGCCACGACTCCCTCTCTCTCTCCGCCACGACTCCCTCTCTCTCTCCGCCACGACTCCCTCTCTCTCTCCGCCACGTCTCCCTCTCTCTCTCCGCCACGACTCCCTCTCTCTCTCCGCCACGACTCCCTCTCTCTCGCCGCAACGACTCCCTCTCTCTCCCGCTCCGACTCCCTCTCTCTCCCGCTCCGCAACGTCTCCCTCTCTCTCTCTCTCCTGCGCCGCCACGTCTCCCTCTCTCTCCGCCACGTCTCCCTCTCTCTCCCGCTCAGCCACGTCTCCCTCTCTCTCCCATCCCTCAACGTCTACCTCTCTCTCTCTCTCTCTCTCCTGCTCCGCCCGTCTCCCTCTCTCTCTGCCCGTCTCCCTCTCGCGTTCCGCCCGTCTCTCTCTCTGCCACTTCTCCCTCTATCGCGTTCCGCCATGTCTCCCTCTCTCTCTCACGTTCCGCAACGTCTCCCTCTCTCGCTCCGCCACGTCTCCCTCTCTCTCTCTGCAACGTCTCCCTCTACCACGTCTCCCTCTCTCCGCCCGTCTCCCCCCTCTCTCTCCTGCTCCGCCATGTCTCCCTCTCTCTCTCACGTTCCGCAACGTCTCCCTCTCTCTCTCACGTTCATAGCGTCTCCCTCTCTCTCTCATCCGCCCGACTCCCTCTCTCTCCGCCAAAAATCTCTCTCTCGCCCATACTCCCTCTCTCTCTCCGCTCAAATCCCTCTCTCTCTCTCCAAACTCCTCTCTCTCTGCCCAAATCCTCTCTCTCGCTCCGGACGTCTCCCTCTCTCTCTGCGCCACGACTCCCTCTCTCTCTCCGCCCGACTCCTCTCTCTCTCCGCCCGACTCCCTCTCTCTCGCCCGACTCCCTCTCTCTCTCCGCCATGACTCCTCTCTCTCCTTTCGACTCCTCTCTCTCTCGCCCGACTCCTCTCTCTCTCCGCCCGACTCCCTCTCTCTCCGCCCGCATAGCGTCTCCCTCTCTCTCTCTCTCCTGCGCCGCCCGTCTCCTCTCTCTCCGCCACGTCTCCCTCTCTCTCCCGCTCAGCCACGTCTCCCTCTCTCTCTCCCGCTCCGCAACGTCTACCTCTCTCTCTCTCTCTCCTGCTCCGCCCGTCTCCCTCTCTCTCTGCCCGTCTCCCTCTCGCGTTCCGCCACGTCTCTCTCTCTGCCACTTCTCCCTCTATCGCGTTCCGCCATGTCTCCCTCTCTCTCACGTTCCATAGCGTCTCCCTCTCTCGCTCCGCCCGTCTCCCTCTCTCTCTCCGCCACGTCTCCCTCTCTCTCTCTCGCTTCACCAAGTCTCCCTCTCTAGCTCTGCCACATCTCCCTCTCTAGCTCTGCAACGTCTCCCTCTACCACGTCTCCCTCTCTCCGCCCGTCTCCCCCTCTCTCTCCTGCTCCGCCATGTCTCCCTCTCTCTCTCCGTTCCATAACGTCTCCCTCTCTCTCACGTTCATAACGTCTCCCTCTCTCTCTCCGACATAGCTCCTCTCTCTCTCCACGACTCCCTCTCTCTCCGCTTGACTCCCTCTCTCTCTCCGCCACGACTACCTCTCTCTCTCACTCATGACTCCCTCTCTCTCTCCGCCACGACTCCCTCTCTCTCCCTCCCGACTCCCTCTCTCTCCGCCCGACTCCCTCTCTCTCCTCCTCTCCCTCTCTCTCTCCGTCACGACTCTCTCTCTCTCCGCCACGACTCCCTCTCTCTCTCCTCTCTCTCTCCGCCACGACTCCCTCTCTCTCCCGCTCCGCAACGTCTCCCTCTCTCTCTCTCTCCTGCGCCGCCACGTCTCCCTCTCTCTCCGCCACGTCTCCCTCTCTCTCCCGCTCAGCCACGTCTCCCTCTCTCTCTCCCGCTCCGCAACGTCTACCTCTCTCTCTCTCTCTCTCTCTCCTGCTCCGCCACGTCTCCCTCTCTCTCTCTGCCACGTCTCCCTCTCGCGTTCCGCCACGTCTCTCTCTCTGCCACTTCTCCCTCTATCGCGTTCCGCCATGTCTCCCTCTCTCTCTCACGTTCCGCAACGTCTCCCTCTCTCGCTCCGCCACGTCTCCCTCTCTCTCTCTGCAACGTCTCCCTCTACCACGTCTCCCTCTCTCTGCCACGTCTCCCCCTCTCTCTCCTGCTCCGCCATGTCTCCCTCTCTCTCTCACGTTCATAACGTCTCCCTCTCTCTCTCACGTTCCTAGCGTCTCCCTCTCTCTCTCACGTTCATCCGCGTCTCCCTCTCTCTCTCGCATGACTCCCTCTCTCTCGACTCCGCCCGTCTCCCTGTCTATCTCTCCGGACCTCTCCTAATCTCCCTCTCTGTCCGCCCGACTCCCTCTCTCTCTCACGACTCCCTCTCTCTCTCCGACGACTCCCTCTCTCTCCCGTCCCTCCCTCTCTCCTCTCCGCCCGACTCCCTCTCTCTCTCCGACCACGACTCCCTCTCTCTCCGCCACGACTCCCTCTCTCTCGCCCGACTCCCTCTCTCTCTCCCTCTCCACCCGTCTCCCTCTCTCTCTCCAACTCCGACACGTCTCCCTCTCTCTCTCTGTCTCTCTCCTGCTCCGCCCGTCTCCCTCTCTCTCTCCACCCGTCTCCCTCTCACTCTCTGCCACGTCTCCCTCTCACTCTCTGCCACGTCTCCCTCTCGCGTTCCGCCACGTCTCTCTCTCTGCCACTTCTCCCTCTATTGCTTCCGCCATGTCTCCATCTCTCTCTCTCCGCACATCTCCCTATCTCTCTCTCCGCCACGACTCCCTCTCTCTCTCTCCGCTCTGACTCCCTCTCTCTCTCTGCCACGACTCCCTCTCTCTCCCTCCTCCTCAAAAATCTTTCTCTTGCGCTCTCCGCCACGTCTCCCTCTCTCTCTCGCAAACCAAAACGTCCCTCTCTCTCGCTCCGCCGTCTCCTGTCTCTCTTGCACTCCGCCACGTCTCCCTCTCTCTCTCACGCTCTACCAAGTCTCCTCTCTCTAGTTCTGTCCCGTCTCCCCCTCTCCCTCTCCTGCTCCGCCATGTCTCCCTCTCTCTCTCACGTTCCGACCGTCTCCCTCTCTCTCGCTCCGCCCGTCTCCCTCTCTATCCGCCACGACTCCCTCTCTCTCTCCGCTCTCCTCTCTCTCCCTCTCCCTCTCTCGGCTCTCAGCGTCTCCCTCTCTCCCTCCCCCGTCTCCCTCTCTCTCTCGCTCTCGCCCGACTCCTCTCTCCCGTCTCCGACTCCCTCTCGCCCGTCTCCCTCTCTCTCTCTCTCCACTCTCTCTCTCTCTGCCACGACTCCCTCTCTGCTCCGCAATGTCTCCCTCTCTCCTGCTCTCACCACGTCTCCCTCTCTCTCTCGCTCCTCAACGTCTCCCTCTCTCTCTCCGCCACGTCTCCCTCTCTCCGCTCTGCCACGTCTCCCTCTCTCTCTCTCTGCGCACGTCTCCCCTCTCTCTCTCTCTCTCTCTGCTCCGCCACGTCTTCCTCTCTCTCTCCGCCACGGCTCCCTCTCACTCTCTGCCACGTCTCCCTCTCGCGTTCCGCCACGTCTCTCTCTCTGCCACTTCTCCCTCTATCGCCTTCCGCCATGTCTCCATCTCTCTCTCTCATGCCATCTCCCTATCTCTCTCTCCCCGCCACGACTCCCTCTCTCTCCGCATCCGTCTCCCTCTCTCTCTCTCCCTCCTCCTCACTCTTTCTCTTGCTCTCTCCGCCCGTCTCCCTCTCTCTCTCGCACTCCGAGTCGTCCTCTCTTCTCTCGCTCCCGGCTCTCCCTCTCTCTCTCTCACTCCGACACATCTCCTTTTCTCGCACCTCCCCCGTCTCCCTCTCACGCTCTACCAAGTCTCCCTCTCTCTAGCTCTGCCATGTCTCCCTCTCTAGCTCTGCCACGTCTCCCTCTCTAGCTCTGCCCGTCTCCCCTCTCCCGCTCCGCAGCGTCTCCCTCTCTCTCTACGCTCCACCACGTCTCCCCTCAAACTCACGCTCCGACCGTCCCTCTACCTCTCTCCGCCACGTCTCCCTCTCTCTCTCTCGCTCCACCAAGTCTCCCTCTCTAGCTCTGCCACGTCTCCCTCTCTCGCTCTGCCACGTCTCCCTCTCTCCCTCTACCACATCTCCCTCTCTCCGCCACGTCTCCCCCTCTCCCTCTCCTGCTCCGCCATGTCTCCCTCTCTCTCTCACGTTCATGCGTCTCCCTCTCTCTCTCCCTCTCTCTCTCCGCCACGTCTCCCTCTCTCTCGCTCCCCCACGTCTCCCTCTCTCTCGCTCCGCCACGTCTCCCTCTCTCTCTCCGCCACGTCTCCCTCTCTCTCTCTCCGCCCGACTCCCTCTCTCTCTGCCACGTCCTCTCTCTCTCCCTCTCCTCTCTCTCCGCCATGTCTCCCTCTCTCTCTCTCCACCACGTCTCCTCTCTCTCTCTCCCGCTCGATCACGCTCCCTCTCTCTCTCCGCCACGTCTCCTGTCTTTCTCTCCCACTCCGTCACGCCTCCCTCTCTCTCTCTCTCCTCCTCTCCTCTCATGCAGTAACTCCCTCTCTCTCCTGCTCCACCACGTCTCCCTCTCTCTCTCCGCCACGACTCCCTCTCCTGCGCCCAATGTCTCCCTCTCTCTCTCCCGGCTCCGCAATGTCTCCCTCTCTCTCTCCCCTCCAGCCCCGTCTCCCTCTCTCTCCCGCTCAGCCCGTCTCCCTCTCTCTCCCGCTCAGCCCGTCTCCCTCTCTCTCTATCTCACCACGTCTCCGTCTCTCTCTCCCACTCACTTCTCCCTCTCTCTCTCCCTCTCCGCCACATCTCCCTCTCTCTCTCTCCGCCCGTCTCCCTCTCACTCTCTGCCCGTCTCCCTCTCGCGTTCCGCCACGTCTCTCTCTGCCACTTCTCCCTCTCCCGCGTTCCGCCATGTCTCCCTCTCTCTCGCTCCGCCACGTCTCCCTCTCTCTCTGCCATGACTCCCTCCCTCTCTCCGCCCGTCTCCCTCTCTCTCTCTCGCTCCACCAAGTCTCCCTCTCTGGCTCTGCCACGTCTCCCTCTCTCTCCGCCCGTCTCCCTCTCTCTCTCTCGCTCCATAAGTCTCCTCTCTCTCCAGCTCTGCGTCTCCCTCTCTCTCTGCCACGTCTCCTCTCTCTCTCATCGACTCCCTCTCTCTCTCCATGTCTCACTCCTCTCTCTCCACCACGGCTCCTCTCTCTCCCTCTCCACCACGTCTCCTCGCTCTCTCTCCCGCTCCGCCCGACTCCCTCTCTCTCTCTGCCACGTCTCCTGTCTTTCTCTCCCTCTCTCCGTCAGCCTCCCCCTCTCTCCTCTGTCTCCTGTCTTTCTCTCCCTCCGTCACGCCTCCTCTCTCTCTCTCCGTCTCCCTCTCTAGCGCTGATGTATAAATCCTCTCTCCTCCATGACGTCTCTCCTCTCTCTCTCCCGTCTCTCCTCTCGTCTCCCTCTCTCTCTCTCCGCCCGTCTCCCTCTCTCTCCCGCTCCGCCACGTCTCCCTCTCTCTCTCTCTCTCCTGCGCCGTCCATGTCTCCCTCTCTCTCTCTCTCCTCTCTCCTGCTCCGCCGTCTTCCTCTCCTCTCTCCGCCACGGCTCCTCTCACTCTGCCCGTCTCCCTCTCGCGTTCCGCCCGTCTCTCTCTCTGCCACTTCTCCCTCTATCGCGTTCCGCCATGTCTCCATCTCTCTCTCTCCGCCACATCTCCTATCTCTCTCTCTGCATATCTCCCTCTCTCTCTCCTGCCAAAACTCCCTCTCTCTCTCCCACTCCTCCTCACTCTTTCTCTTGCTCTCTCCGCCCGTCTCCTCTCTCTCTCGCGCTCCGAAACGTCCCTCTCTCTCGCTCCGCCGTCTCCCTCTCTCTCTCGCACTCCGACACATCTCCTTTTCTCGCACACTCCGCCACGTCTCCCTCTCACGCTCTACCAAGTCTCCCTCTCTAGCTCTGCCATGTCTCCCTCTCTAGCTCTGCCACGTCTCCCTCTCTAGCTCTGCCACGTCTCCCCTCTCCCGCTCCGCAACGTCTCCTCTCTCTCTCTACCGCTCCACCACGTCTCCCCCTCTAACTCACGCTCCGACCGTCCTCTACCTCTCTCCGCCCGTCTCCCTCTCTCTCTCGCTCCACCAAGTCTCCCTCTCTAGCTCTGCCCGTCTCCCTCTCTCGCTCTGCCCGTCTCCCTCTCTCCCTCTACCACATCTCCCTCTATCCACCCGTCTCCCCCTCTCCCTCTCCTGCTCCGCCATGTCTCCCTCTCTCTCTCCGTTCATAGCGTCTCCCTCTCTCTCGCTCATGATCTCCCTCTCTCTCATGCGTCTCCCTCTCTCAATGCTCATGCATGGTTTCCCTCTCTCTCAATCCGCCATCTCCTCTCTCTGCTCTGCCAAAGTCTCCTCTCTCTGCCCGTCTCCCTCTCCTAGCTCTATCCTCTCTCTCCGTCTCCCTCTCTCTCTCTCCACCACGACTCCTCTCTCTCTCCGCCCGACTCCTCTCTCTCTCCGCCACGACTCCCTCTCTCTCTCCCTCTCCACCACGTCTCCCTCGCTCTCTCTCCCGCTCCGTCACGCCCCCCTCTCTCTCCGCCACGTCTCCCTGTCTTTCTCTCCCACTCTGTCACGCCTCCCTCTCTCTCTCTCTCCGCCACGACTCCCTCTCCTGCTCTGCAATGTCTCCCTCTCTCTCTCCTGCTCCACCACGTCTCCCTATCTCTCTCCGCCACGACTCCCTCTTCTGCGCCGCAATGTCTCCCTCTCTCTCTCTCCCGCTCCGCAATGTCTCCCTCTCTCTCTCTCCCACTCCGCCACGTCTCCCTCTCTCTCCCGCTCAGCCACGTCTCCCTCTCTCTCCCGCTCAGCCACGTCTCCCTCTCTCTCTCCCGCTCCGCAACGTCTCCCTCTCTCTCTCTCTCCTGCTCCGCCACGTCTCCCTCTCTCTCTCCGCCACGTCTCCCTCTCACTCTCTGCCACGTCTCCCTCTCGCGTTCCGCCACGTCTCTCTCTCTGCCACTTCTCCCTCTATCGCGTTCCGCCATGTCTCCCTCTCTCTCGCTCCGCCACATCTCCCTCTCTCTCTCCGCCATGACTCCCTCCCTCTCTCCGCCACGTCTCCCTCTCTCTCTCTCGCTCCACCAAGTCTCCCTCTCTAGCTCTGTCACGTCTCCCCCTCTCCCTCTCCGCCATGTCTCCCTCTCTCTCTCACGTTCCGCAACGTCTCCCTCTCACTCGCTCCGCCACGTCTCCCTCTCTCTCTCTCTCATGTCTCCTCTCTCTCTCTCTCATCACGACTCCCTCTCTCTCTCCATACGACTCCCTCTCTCTCTCCGCCACGACTCCCTCTCTCTCTCCCTCCTCCTCACTCTTTCTCTTGCGCTCTCCGCCCGTCTCCCTCTCTCTCTCGCACTCCGAACGTCCACTCTCTCTCGCTCCGCCGTCTCCCTGTCTCTCTTGCACTCCGCCCGTCTCCCTCTCTCTCTCACGCTCTACCAAGTCTCCCTCTCTAGTTCTGTCCGTCTCCCCCTCTCCCTCTCCTGCTCCGCCATGTCTCCCTCTCTCTCCGTTCCATAGCGTCTCCCTCTCCTCGCTCCGCCACGTCTCCCTCTCTCTCTCACCTGCGCCCGTCTCCTCTCTCTCTCCGCCACTCTCCCTCTCTCTGCCAAAACTCCCTCTCTCTCCCTCCTCTCATGTCTCCCTCTCCCTCTTGGACTCCCTCTCTCTCTCCGCCCGGACTCCCTCTCTCTCTCTGCCACTTCTCCCCTCTCTCTCCACGTCTCCCTCTCTCTCTGCTAATCTCTCTCTCTCTCTGTATGTGGACTCCCTCTCTGATCCGCCATGTCTCCCTCTCTCTCTCTCCTGCTCCACCACGTCTCCCTCTCTCTCTCGCTCCTCACGTCTCCCTCTCTCTCTCTCCGCCCGTCTCCCTCTCTCTCCCGCTCCGCCCGCGTCTCCCTCTCTCTCTCTCTCCTGCGCCGCCACGTCTCCCTCTCTCTCTCTCTGTCTCTCTCCTGCTCCACCCGTCTTCCTCTCTCTCTCCGCCACGGCTCCCTCTCACTCTCTGCCCGTCTCCCTCTCGCGTTCTCCCGTCTCTCTCTCTGCCACTTCTCCCTCTCTCGCTTCATGCCATGTCTCCATCTCTCTCTCTCCGCCACATCTCCCTATCTCTCTCCATCGACTCCTCTCTCTCTCCATCCCGACTCCCTCTCTCTCTCTCCCACTCCTCCTCCTCTTTCTCTTGCTCTCTCCGCCCGTCTCCCTCTCTCTCGCACTCCGAGAACGTCCCTCTCTTCTCTCGCTCCGCCGTCTCCCTCTCTCTCTCGCTCCGACACATCTCCTTTTCTCGCACACTCCGCCCGTCTCCCTCTCACGCTCTGCCAAGTCTCCCTCTCTGCTCTGCCATGTCTCCCTCTCTCTCGCTCTGCCACGTCTCCCTCTCTGGCTCTGCCCGTCTCCCCTCCCGCTCCGCGTCTCCCTCTCTCTCTCTACCGCTCCACCACGTCTCCCCCTCAAACTCACGCTCCGACACGTCCCTCTACCTCTCTCCGCCACGTCTCCCTCTCTCTCTCTCGCTCCACCAAGTCTCCCTCTCTAGCTCTGCCACGTCTCCCTCTCTCGCTCTGCCACGTCTCCCTCTCTCCCTCTACCACATCTCCCTCTATCCGCCACGTCTCCCCCTCTCCCTCTCCTGCTCCGCCATGTCTCCCTCTCTCTCTCACGTTCATAGCGTCTCCCTCTCTCGCTCCGCCCGTCTCCCTCTCTCTCGCCCGTCTCCTCTCTCTCGCTCCCCCGTCTCTCCCTCTCTCTCGGCTCCCCGTCTCCCTCTCTCTCGCTCCGCCACGTCTCCCTCTCTCTCTCTCATAAAACGTCTCCCTCTCTCTCTCCGCGACTCCTCTCTCTCTCTCCCGCTCAGCCACGTCTCCCTCTCTCTCCGCTCCTAAGCGTCTCTGTCTCTCTCCTGCTCCGCCACATCTCCCTCTCTCTCTCCACGTCTCCCTCTCATATCTCTGCCACGTCTCCCTCTCTCTCTCCATGGTCTCTCTCTCACTCTCCGCCAATGTCTCCTCTCTCTCTCTCCCACTCCGCCACGTCTCCCTCTCTCTCCCGCTCAGCCACGTCTCCCTCTCTCTCCCGCTCAGCCACGTCTCCCTCTCTCTCTCCCGCTCAGCCACGTCTCCCTCTCTCTCCCGCTCCGCAACGTCTCTGTCTCTCTCCTGCTCCGCCACATCTCCCTCTCTCTCTCTCCGCCACGTCTCCCTCTCACTCTCTGCCACGTCTCCCTCTCGCGTTCCGCCACGTCTCTCTCTCTGCCACTTCTCCCTCTATCGCGTTCCGCCATGTCTCCCTCTCTCTCGCTCCGCCCGTCTCCCTCTCTCTCTCCCGCCATGACTCCCTCCCTCTCTCCGCCCGTCTCCCTCTCTCTCTCTCACTCCACCAAGTCTCCCTCTCTAGCTCTGCCACGTCTCCCTCTCTAGCTCTGCAACGTCTCCCTCTCTCTCTCGCTCACCAACGTCTCCCTCTCTCTCTCGCTCCACCAGTCTCCCTCCTCTCTCCAACTCCGCCCGTCTCCCTCTCTCTCCGCCCGACTCCTGTCTCTCTCCGTCGTCGACTCCCTCTCTCTCTGCCCGACTCCTCTCTCTCCATCACGTCTCCTCTCTCTCTCCCTCTCCACCACGTCTCCTCTCTCTCTCTCTGCTCCCGTCTCCCTCTCCTCTCTGCCACGTCTCCCTGTCTTTCTCTCCCTCTCCGTCACGCCTCCCTCTCTCTCCGCCATGTCTCCCTGTCTTTCTCTCCCACTCCGTCACGCCTCCCTCTCTCTCTCTCTCTCTCCGCCACGACTCCCTCTCTCTCGCTCCATAATGTCTCCCTCTCTCTCTCTCCTGCTCCACCACGTCTCCCTCTCTCTCTCGCTCCTCAACGTCTCCCTCTCTCTCTCTCGCCCGTCTCCTCTCTCTCTCCCGCCCGTCTCCCCTCTCCCGCTCCATCGTCTCCCTCTCTCTCTCTCTCTCTGCGCGCCACGTCTCCCTCTCTCTCTCTCTGTCTCTCTCCTGCTCCGCCTCGTCTTCCTCTCTCTCTCTCCACGGCTCCCTCTCACTCTCTGCCACGTCTCCCTCTCGCGTTCCGCCATGTCTCTCTCTGCCACTTCTCCCTCTATCGCGTTCTCCATGTCTCCATCTCTCTCTCTCGCCACATCTCCCTATCTCTCTCTCCCCGACTCCCTCTCTCTCTCTCCTCTCCATGGGTCTCCTCTCTCTCTCCCACTCCTCCTCACTCTTTCTCTTGCTCTCTCCGCCACGTCTCCTCTCTCTCTCGCACTCCAGAAACCCTCTCTCGCTCCGCCGTCTCCCTCTCTCTCTCGCACTCCGACACATCTCCTTTTCTCGCACACTCCGCCACGTCTCCCTCTCACGCTCTGCCAAGTCTCCCTCTCTGGCTCTGCCATGTCTCCCTCTCTAGCTCTGCCACGTCTCCCTCTCTCTCTGCCCGTCTCCTCTCTCCGGCTCCGCAGCGTCTCCCTCTCTCTCTCCGCTCCACCCGTCTCCCCCTCTAACTCACGCTCCGACTCCCTCTACCTCTCTCCGCCACGTCTCCTCTCTCTCTCTCGCTCCACCAAGTCTCCCTCTCTGGCTCTGCCCGTCTCCCTCTCTCGCTCTGCCCGTCTCCCTCTCCCCTCTACCACATCTCCCTCTATCCGCCCGTCTCCCCTCTCTCCTCTCCTGCTCCGCCATGTCTCCCTCTCTCTCTCCCGTTCCATAGCGTCTCCCTCTCTCTCTCTCCGCCACGTCTCCTCTCTCTCTCTCCCTCTCTCTCGCCTCCGCTCTCTCCCTCTCTCTGCTCCGCCACGTCTCCCTCTCTCTCCCCGCTCCATATGTCTCCCTCTCTCTAATCATCTCTCTCTGCTCTATCTCCCTCTCGTCTCCCTCTCTCCGCCATGGCTCCCTCTCTCTCATACGTCTCCTCCTCTCTCTCCTCCCGTCTCCTCTCTCTCCGCCCGACTCCCTCTCTCTCCTCTCCACCACGTCTCCTCCTCTCTCTCCGCTCCGCCCGTCCCCTCTCTCTCCGTCTCCGTCTTTCTCTCTCTCTGTCATGCCTCCCTCTCCTCTCTCTCAAGTCTCCCTCTCCTGCTCTGCAATGTCTCCCTCTCTCTCTGCCACCACGTCTCCCTCCTCTCTCCGCCACGACTCCTCTTCTGCGCCCCAATGTCTCCCTCTCTCTCTCCCGCTCCACGTCTCCCTCTCTCTCTCTCTCCCACTCCTGCCACGTCTCCCTCTCTCTCCGCTCAGCCACGTCTCCCTCTCTCTCCCATCAGCCACGTCTCCTCTCTCTCTCCCGCTCCGCTCCCGTCTCCCTCTCTCTCTCTCCCTGCTCCGCCACGTCTCCTCCTCTCTCCTCCTGCGTCTCCCTCTCACTCTCTGCCATGTCTCCCTCTCGCGTTCCGCCACGTCTCTCTCTCTGCCACTTCTCCCTCTATCGCGTTCCGCCATGTCTCCCTCTCTCTCGCTCCGCCACGTCTCCCTCTCTCTCTCCGCCATGACTCCCTCCCTCTCTCCGCCACGTCTCCCTCTCTCTCTCTCGCTCCACCAAGTCTCCCTCTCTAGCTCTGCCACGTCTCCCTCTCTAGCTCTGCAACGTCTCCCTCTCTCTCTCGCTCCGCAACGTCTCCCTCTCTCCAACTCCGCCACGTCTCCCTCTCTCTCCCGCAACGTCTCCTCTCTCTCTCTCTCCCTGCGCCGCCACGTCTCCCTCTCTCTCTCTCTGTCTCTCTCCTGCTCCGCCACGTCTCCCTCTCTCTCTCCGCCACGTCTCCCTCTCACTCTCTGCCACGTCTCCCTCTCACTCTCTGCCACGTCTCCCTCTCACTCTCTGCCACGTCTCCCTCTCGCGTTCCGCCACGTCTCCCTCTCGCGTTCCGCCACGTCTCTCTCTCTGCCACTTCTCCCTCTATCGCGTTCCGCCATGTCTCGATCTCTCTCTCCATACATCTCCCTATCTCTCTCTCATGACTCCCTCTCTCTCTCATGGGACTCCTCTCTCTCTCTCCCACTCCTCCTCACTCTTTCTCTTGCGCTCTCCGCCACGTCTCCCTCTCTCTCTCGCACTCCGAAACGTCCCTCTCTCTCGCTCCGCCGTCTCCCTGTCTCTCTTGCACTCCGACACATCTCCTTTTCTCCCACACTCCGCCACGTCTCCCTCTCTCTCTCTCGCTCCACCAAGTCTCCCTCTCTAGCTCTGCCACGTCTCCCTCTCTCGCTCTGCCACGTCTCCCTCTCTCCCTCTACCACATCTCCCTCTATCCGCCACGTCTCCCCCTCTCCGCCACGTCTCCCCCTCTCCCTCTCCTGCTCCGCCATGTCTCCCTCTCTCTCTCACGTTCCGCAACGTCTCCCTCTCTCTCGCTCCGCCACGTCTCCCTCTCTCTCCACCACGTCTCCCTCTCTCTCGCTCCGCCACGTCTCCCTCTCTCCGCCACGACTCCCTCTCTCTCTCCCTCTCCACCACGTCTCCCTCGCTCTCTCTCCCGCTCCGTCACGCCCCCCTCTCTCTCCGCCACGTCTCCCTGTCTTTCTCTCCCACTCCGTCACGCCTCCCTCTCTCTCTCTCTCCGCCACGACTCCCTCTCCTGCTCTGCAATGTCTCCCTCTCTCTCTCCTGCTCCACCACGTCTCCCTCTCTCTCTCCGCCACGACTCCCTCTCCTGCGCCGCAATGTCTCCCTCTCTCTCTCTCCCGCTCCATGTCTCCCTCTCTCTCTCTCCCACTCCGCCACGTCTCCCTCTCCTCCCGCTCAGCCACGTCTCCCTCTCTCTCCCGCTCAGCCCGTCTCCCTCTCTCTCCGCTCCGCCCGTCTCCCTCTCTCTCCCCGCTCCAGCGTCTCCCTCTCCTCTCTCTCTCTCTCCTCTCCCCACGTCTCCCTCTCTCTCTCCCCCGTCTCCTCTCACTCTCTGCCCGTCTCCCTCTCGCGTTCCGCCACGTCTCTCTCTCTGCCACTTCTCCCTCTATCGCGTTCCGCCATGTCTCCCTCTCTCTCGCTCCGCCCGTCTCCCTCTCTCTCCCGCCATGACTCCTTCCCTCTCTCTGCCCGTCTCCTCTCTCTCTCTCGCTCCACCAAGTCTCCCTCTCTGGCTCTGCCACGTCTCCTCTCTGCTCTGCAACGTCTCCCTCTCTCTCTCGCTCCGCAACGTCTCCCTCTCTCTCCTCCGCCCGTCTCCCTCTCTCTCCAGCTCCGCCCGTCTCCCTCTCTCCTCTCTCCCTCTCTCTCTCTCTCCTCCACGTCTCCCTCTCTCTGTCTCTCTCTGCTCCACGTCTCCCTCTCTCTCTCCGCCCGTCTCCCTCTCTCTCCGCCCCGTCTCCCTCTCACTCTCTGCCCGTCTCCCTCTCACTCTCTGCCCGTCTCCCTCTCGCGTTCCGCCACACGTCTCCCTCTCGCGTTCCGCCCGTCTCCCTCTCGCGTTCCGCCACGTCTCTCTCTCTGCCACTTCTCCCTCTATCGCGTTCCGCCATGTCTCCCTCTCTCTCTCATCTCCCTATCTCTCTCTCCGCCCGACTCCTCTCTCTCTCCGCCACGCTCCTCTCTCTCTCTCTCTCTCTCTCTCCTCCTCACTCTTTCTCTTGCGCTCTCCGCCCGTCTCCCTCTCTCTCGCACTCCGAACGTCGTCCCTCTCTCTCGCTCCGCCGTCTCCCTGTCTCTCTTGCACTCCGACACATCTCCTTTTCTCCCACACTCCGCCCGTCTCCCTCTCTCTCTCTCGCTCCTGAAGTCTCCCTCTCTCTGGCTCTGCCACGTCTCCCTCTCTCGCTCTGCCCGTCTCCCTCTCCCTCTCTACCACATCTCCCTCTATCCGCCCGTCTCCCCCTCTCTCTCCACGTCTCCCCTCTCCCTCTCCTGCTCCGCCATGTCTCCCTCTCTCTCTCACGTTCCATACGTCTCCCTCTCTCTCGCTCCGCCACGTCTCCTCTCTCTCCACCCGTCTCCCTCTCTCTCTCCGCCACGTCTCCCTCTCTCTCTCCGCCTCCACTCCCTCTCTCTCCCTCTCCACCACGTCTCCCTCGCTCTCCTCCGTCTCCGTCCGCCCCCTCTCTCTCTCTGCCACGTCTCCCTGTCTTTCTCTCTCCGCCCGCCTCCCTCTCTCTCTCTCTCCACGTCTCCCTCTCTGCTCTGCCATGTCTCCCTCTCTCTCTCTGTCTCCCCCGTCTCCCTCTCTCTCTCCGCCACGTCTCCCTCTCCTGCTCCGCCAATGTCTCCCTCTCTCTCTCCCCGCTCCGCAATGTCTCCCTCTCTCTCTCCCGGCTCCATCTCCCTCTCTCTCCCGCTCAGCCACGTCTCCCTCTCTCTCCCGCTCACCACGTCTCCTCTCTCTCTCCGCTCCATGTTCTCCCTCTCTCTCTCTCTCTCCTCCGCTCCGCCCGTCTCCCTCTCTCTCTCCGCCCGTCTCCCTCTCTCCTCTGCCCGTCTCCCTCTCTCCCGTTCCGCCACGTCTCTCTCTCTGCCACTTCTCCCTCTATCGCGTCTCCATGTCTCCCCTCTCTCTCGCTCCGCCACGTCTCCCTCTCTCTCTCCGCCACGTGACTCCTTCCCTCTCTCTGCCACGTCTCCCTCTCTCTCTTCGCTCCACCAAGTCTCCCTCTCTAGCTCTGCCCGTCTCCTCTCTGGCTCTGCAATGTCTCTCCTCTCTCTCTCTCTCCATGACGTCTCCCTCTCTCTCTCAACTCCGTCTCCCTCTCTCTCCTCTCCTCTCTCTCTCTCTCTCTCTCCCACGTCTCCCTCTCTCTCTCTCTGTCTCTCTCCTGTCAGCCTCGTCTCCCTCTCTCTCTCTGCCCGTCTCCCTCTCACTCTCTGCCCGTCTCCCTCTCTCTCTCCCCCGTCTCCTCTCTCTCTGCCCGTCTCCTCTCACTCTCTGCCACGTCTCCCTCTCGCGTTCCCCCGTCTCTCTCTCTGCCACTTCTCCCTCTATCGCTGTTCCGCCATGTCTCCCTCTCTCTCTCCGCCACGTCTCCCTATCTCTCTCCACGTCTCCTCTCTCTCCCACGACTCTCCTCTCTCGCTCCTCCTCCACTCTCCTCTCTGGCTCTCCGCCCGTCTCCCTCTCTCTCTGCCTCTCCCTGGGGTCCCTCTCTCTCTCCACGGTCTCCCTGTCTCTATTGCACTCCGACCATCTCCCTTTTCTCCCACACTCCGCCACGTCTCCCTCTCTCTCTCTCGCTCTGCAAGTCTCCCTCTCTCTCTCTGTCACGTCTCCTCTCTAGCTCTGCCCGTCTCCCTCTCCCATCCCGCAACGTCTCCTCTCTCTCTCCCCACTCCGTCACGCCCCCTCTCTCTCCAGCCACGTCTCCCTGTCTTTCTCTCCTCCGCTCCGCCTCCTCTCTCTCTCTCTCTCCCGCTCACGGACTCCCTCTCTCTGCTCTGCAATGTCTCCTGTCTCTCTCTCCCTCTCATAATCCGCCTCCTCTCTCCTCTCTTCGCCACGTCTCCTCTCCTGCTCCGCAATGTCTCCTCTCTCTCTCTCCGCTCCACCACGTCTCCTCTCTGGCTCTGCCCGTCTCCCCTCTCCCGCTCCGCAACGTCTCCCTCTCTCTCTCTTCCGCTCCACCACGTCTCCCCCTCAAACTCACGCTCCGACACGTCCCTCTACGTCTCTCCGCCACGTCTCCCTCTCTCTCTCTCGCTCCACCAAGTCTCCCTCTCTAGCTCTGCCACGTCTCCCTCTCTCGGTCTGCCACGTCTCCCTCTCTCCCTCTACCACGTCTCCCTCTCTCCGCCACGTCTCCCCCTCTCCCTCTCCTGCTCCGCCATGTCTCCCTCTCTCTCTGTACCGCTCTGCCACGTCTTCCTCTCTCTCTCTCCCGCTCTGCCACATCTCCCTCTATCTCTCCGCCACGTATCCTTCTCTCTCGCCCGCTCCGCCACGTCTCCCTCTCTCTCCGCCATGTCTCCCTCTCTCTCTCCGCCACGCCTCCATCTCTCTGCAATGTATCTCTCTCTAGCGCTCCGCCACGTCTCCCTCTCTCTCTCCTCCACGTCTCTCTCTCTCGCGCTCCGCCACGTCTCTCTCTCTCTGCCACCTCTCTCTCTCTCTCTCTCTCCGCCAAGTCTCCCTCTCTAGCTCTGCCACGTCTCCCTCTCTAGCTCTGCCACGTCTCCCTCTCTCCGCCACGTCTCCCCCGCTCTCTCTCCCGCTCCGCCACGTCTCCCTCTCTATCTCCACCACGTCTCCCTGTCTTTCTCTCCCACTCAGTCACGCCTCCCTCTCTCTCTCTCCCGCTCTGCCACGTCTCCCTCTCTCGCTCCGCCACGTCTCCCCCTCTCTCTCTCCCGCTCTGCCACGTCTCCCTCTCTCTCCGCCATGTTTCCCTCTCTCTCTCTCTCCGCCACGTCTCCCTGTCTCTCTCTCCCGCACCGCCACGTCTCCCTCTCTCTCTCCGCCACGTCTCCCTCTCTCTCCGCCACGTCTCCCCCCTCTCTCCCCGCTCCGCATGTCTCCCTCTCTCCTGCTCCGCCACGTCTCCCTCTTTCTCTCTCCCGCTCCACAACGTCTCCCTCTCTCTCCGCCACATCTCCCTCTCTCTCTGCCACGTCTCCCACGTCTCCCTCTCCTGCTCCGCCATGTCTCCCTCTCTCTCTTACGTTCCGCAACGTCTCCCTCTCTCTCGCTCCGCCACGTCTCCTTCTCTCTCTCCGCCACGACTAACTCTCTCTCTCCGCCACGACTCCCTCTCTCCGCCACGACTCCCTCTCTCTCTCCCTCTCCACCACGTCTCCCTCGCTCTCTCTCCCGCTCCGTCACGCCCCCCTCTCTCTCCGCCACGTCTCCCTGTCTTTCTCTCCTCTCCGTCATGAAAAATCTCTCCGCCACGACTCCCTCTCCTGCTCTGCAATGTCTCCCTCTCTCTCTCCTGCTCCACCACGTCTCCCTCTCTCTCTCCGCCACGACTCCCTCTCCTGCGCCGCAATGTCTCCCTCTCTCTCTCCCGCTCCGCAATGTCTCCCTCTCTCTCTCTCCCACTCCGCCACGTCTCCCTCTCTCTCCCGCTCAGCCACGTCTCCCTCTCTCTCCCGCTCAGCCACGTCTCCCTCTCTCTCTCCCGCTCCGCAACGTCTCCCTCTCTCTCTCTCTCTCCTGCTCCGCCACGTCTCCCTCTCTCTCTCCGCCACGTCTCCCTCTCACTCTCTGCCACGTCTCCCTCTCGCGTTCCGCCACGTCTCTCTCTCTGCCACTTCTCCCTCTATCGCGTTCCGCCATGTCTCCCTCTCTCTCGCTCCGCCACGTCTCCCTCTCTCTCTCCGCCATGACTCCCTCCCTCTCTCTGCCACGTCTCCCTCTCTCTCTCTCGCTCCACCAAGTCTCCCTCTCTAGCTCTGCCACGTCTCCCTCTCTAGCTCTGCAACGTCTCCCTCTCTCTCTCCGCCATGACTCCCTCCCTCTCTCTGCCACGTCTCCCTCTCTCTCTCTCGCTCCACCAAGTCTCCCTCTCTCGCTCCGCCACGTCTCCGTCTCGCTCTCCGCCACGACTAACTCTCTCTCTCCGCCACGACTAACTCTCTCTCCGCCACGACTCCCTCTCTCTCTCCGCCACTACTCCCTCTCTCTCTCCCTCTCCACCACGTCTCCCCCGCTCTCTCTCCCGCTCCGCCACGTCTCCCTCTCTCTCTCCACCACGTCTCCCTGTCTTTCTCTCCCACTCAGTCACGCCTCCCTCTCTCTCTCTCCCGCTCTGCCACGTCTCCCCCTCTCTCTCCGCCACTACTCCCTCTCTCTCTCCCTCTCCACCACGTCTCCCCCGCTCTCTCTCCCGCTCCGCCACGTCTCCCTCTCTATCTCCACCACGTCTCCGTCTTTCTCTCCCACTCAGTCACGCCTCCCTCTCTCTCTCTCCCGCTCTGCCACGTCTCCCTCTCTCGCTCCGCCACGTCTCCCCCTCTCTCTCTCCCGCTCTGCCACGTCTCCCTCTCTCTCCGCCATGTTTCCCTCTCTCTCTCTCCCCCCGTCTCCCTGTCTCTCTCTCCCGCTCCGCCACGTCTCCCTCTCTCTCTCCGCCACGTCTCTCTCTCTCTCCGCCACGTCTCCGTCTCTCTCCCCCGCTCCGCAACGTCTCCCTCTCTCCTGCTCCGCCACGTCTCCCTCTTTCTCTCTCCCGCTCCACAACGTCTCCCTCTCTCTCCGCCACATCTCCCTCTCTCTCTGCCACGTCTCCCACGTCTCCCTCTCCTGCTCCGCCATGTCTCCCTCTCTCTCTTACGTTCCGCAACGTCTCCCTCTCTCTCGCTCCGCCACGTCTCCTTCTCTCTCTCCGCCACGACTAACTCTCTCTCTCCGCCACGACTCCCTCTCTCCGCCACGACTCCCTCTCCTGCGCCGCAATGTCTCCCTCTCTCTCTCTCCCGCTCCGCAATGTCTCCCTCTCTCTCTCTCTCTCCCACTCCGCCACGTCTCCCTCTCTCTCCCGCTCAGCCACGTCTCCCTCTCTCCCGCTCCAGCCACGTCTCCCTCTCTCCCGCTCACCGCCACATCTCCCTCTCTCTCTCCCGCTCCGCAACGTCTCCCTCTCTCTCTCTCTCTCCTGCTCCGCCACGTCTCCCTCTCTCTCTCCGCCACGTATCCTTCTCTCTCGCCCGCTCCGCCACGTCTCCCTCTCTCTCCGCCATGTCTCCCTCTCTCTCTCCGCCACGTCTCCCCCTCTCCCTCTCCTGCTCCGCCATGTCTCCCTCTCTCTCTGTACCGCTCTGCCACGTCTTCCTCTCTCTCTCCCGCTCTGCCACATCTCCCTCTATCTCTCCGCCACGTATCCTTCTCTCTCGCCCGCTCCGCCACGTCTCCCTCTCTCTCCGCCATGTTTCCCTCTCTCTCTCCGCCACGCCTCCATCTCTCTGCAATGTATCTCTCTCTAGCGCTCCGCCACGTCTCCCTCTCTCTCTCCTCCACGTCTCTCTCTCTCGCGCTCCGCCACGTCTCTCTCTCTCTGCCACCTCTCTCTCTCCGCCATGACTCCCTCTCTCTCTCGCCACGACTCCCTCTCTCTCTCTTCGCGACTCCTCCCTCTCTCCACGTCTCCCTCTCTCTCTCTCCGCCACGTCTCCCTCTCTCTCTGCCCGACTCCCTCTCTCCGCTCCGCCCGTCTCCCTCTCTCTCTTGCCACTCCTCCTCTCTCTCTCCCTCTATCTCCACCCACACTCCCCCTCTCTCCGCCCGGCTCTCTCTCTCTCCCTCTCCACCACGTCTCCCTCGCTCTCTCTCCCGCTCTGACTCCCTCTCTCTCTGCCCGTCTCCCTGTCTTTCTCTCCTCACTCCGTCATGCCTCCCTCTCTCTCTCTCTCCGCCACGACTCCCTCTCCTGCTCCGCAATGTCTCCCTCTCTCTCTCTCCTGCTCCACCACGTCTCCCTCTCTCTCTCGCTCCGCAACGTCTCCCTCTCTCTCTCTCCAACTCCGTCACGCCTCCCTCTCTCTCTCTCCGCCACGACTCCCTCTCCTGCTCCGCAATGTCTCCCTCTCTCTCTCTCCTGCGCCGCCACGTCTCCCTCTCTCTCTCTCCGCCACATCTCCCTATCTCTCTCTCCGCCACGACTCCCTCTCTCTCCGCCACGACTCCCTCTCTCTCTCCGCCCCCCTAATCTCTCTCCCTCCCCTCCTCATCTTTCTCTTGCGCTCTTTAAAACTCCCTCTCTCTCTCCGCCACGACTCCCTCTCTCTCTCCGCCACGACTCCCTCTCTCTCTCCGCCACGTCTCCCTCTCTCTCTCCGCCACGTCTCCTCTCTCTCTCCGCCACGACTCCCTCTCTCTCTCTCCCACTCCTCCTCACTCTTTCTCTTGCGCTCTCCGCCACGTCTCCCTCTCTCTCTCGCACTCCGAAACGTCCCTCTCTCTCGCTCCGCCGTCTCCCTGTCTCTCTTGCACTCCGACACATCTCCTTTTCTCCCACACTCCGTCACGTCTCCCTCTCTCTCTCACGCTCTACCAAGTCTCCCTCTCTAGCTCTGTCACGTCTCCCCCTCTCCCTCTCCTGCTCCGCCATGTCTCCCTCTCTCTCTCACGTTCCGCAACGTCTCCCTCTCACTCGCTCCGCCACGTCTCCCTCTCTCTCTCCGCCACGACTCCCTCTCTCTCTCCGCCACGACTCCCTCTCTCTCTCCGCCACGACTCCCTCTCTCTCTCCGCCACGACTCCCTCTCTCTCTCTCTCCGCCCGACTCCTCTCTCTCTCTCTCCCGCCCGACTCCCTCTCTCTCTTTTCCCTCTCTCTCTCCGTCCGACTCCCTCTCTCTCTCCGCCCGTCTCCCTCTCTCTCTCTCCGCCACGTCTCCCTCTCTCTCTCGCCCTGACTCCTCTCTCTCTCCGCCCGACTCCTCTCTCTCTCCGCCCGACTCCTCTCTCTGCCACGGCTCCCTCTCTCTCTCCCTCTCCACCACGTCTCCCTCGCTCTCTCTCCGCTCCGCCCGTCTCCCTCTCTCTCTCTGCCCGTCTCCTGTCTTTCTCTCCTCTCCGTCACGCCTCCCTCTCCTCTCTCTCTCTTCGCCCGACTCCTCTCCTGCTCCATGATGTCTCCCTCTCTCTCTCTCTGCTCACCACGTCTCCTCTCTGGCTCTGCCACGTCTCCCTCTCCCGCTCCGCAGCGTCTCCCTCTCTCTCTCTACAGCTCCACCACGTCTCCCCCTCAAACTCACGCTCCGACACGTCCCTCTACGTCTCTCCGCCACGTCTCCCTCTCTCTCTCTCGCTCCACCAAGTCTCCCTCTCTAGCTCTGCCACGTCTCCCTCTCTCGGTCTGCCACGTCTCCCTCTCTCCCTCTACCACGTCTCCCTCTCTCCCTCTACCACGTCTCACTCTCTCCGCCACGTCTCCCCCTCTCCCTCTCCTGCTCCGCCACGTCTCCCTCTCTCTCTCCGCCACGTCTCCATCTCACTCTCTGCCACGTCTCCCTCTCGCGTTCCGCCACGTCTCTCTCTCTATCACTTCTCCATCTATCGCGTTCCGCCATGTCTCCCTCTCTCTCGCTCCGCCACGTCTCCCTCTCTCTCTCCACCATGACTCCCTCCCTCTGCCACGTCTCCCTCTCTCTCTCTCGCTCCACCAAGTCTCCCTCTCTAGCTCTGCCACGTCTCCCTCTCTAGCTCTGCAACGTCTCCCTCTTTCTCTCTCCCGCTCCACAACGTCTCCCTCTCTCTCCGCCACATCTCCCTCTCTCTCTGCCACGTCTCCCACGTCTCCCTCTCCTGCTCCGCCATGTCTCCCTCTCTCTCTTCGTTCATAGCGTCTCCCTCTCTCTCGCTCCGCCCGTCTCCTTCTCTCTCTCCGCCCGACTAACTCTCTCTCTCTCCTCTCTCTCCGCCACGACTCCTCTCTCTCTCTCCGACTCCTCTCTCTCTCCCTCTCCACCACGTCTCCCTCGCTCTCTCTCCCGCTCCGCCACGTCCCCTCTCTCCTCCCGTCTCCCTGTCTTTCTCTCCTCAGTCACGCCTCCCTCTCTCTCTCTCCCGGCTCTGCCACGTCTCCCTCTCCTGCTCTGCAATGTCTCCCTCTCTCTCTCCTCCACCACGTCTCCCTCTCTCTCTCCGCCCGTCTCCCTCTCCTGCTCCACCGCAATGTCTCCCTCTCTCTCTCCCGCTCCCAATGTCTCCCTCTCTCTCTCTCTCCCTCTGCCCGTCTCCCTCTCTCTCCCGCTCAGCCACGTCTCCCTCTCTCTCCCGCTCAGCCCGTCTCCCTCTCTCTCCCGCTCCGCAACGTCTCCCTCTCTCTCTCTCTCTCCTGCCCGCCCGTCTCCCTCTCTCTCTCCGCCCGTCTCCCTCTCTCTCTCTGCCCGTCTCCCTCTCGCGTTCCGCCCGTCTCTCTCTCTGCCACTTCTCCCTCTCTCGCGTTCCGCCATGTCTCCCTCTCTCTCGCTCCGCCCGTCTCCCTCTCTCTCTCCTCCATGACTCCCTCCCTCTCTCTGCCCGTCTCCCTCTCTCTCTCTCGCTCCACAAGTCTCCCTCTCTGGCTCTGCCCGTCTCCCTCTCTCTCTGCAACGTCTCCCTCTCCTCTCTCTCGCTCCCGCCAGCGTCTCCCTCTCTCTCTCCAGCTCCGCCACGTCTTCCTCTCTCTCCATAGCGTCTCCCTCTCTCTCTCTCCTGCGCCGCCACGTCTCCCTCTCTCTCTCTCTGTCTCTCTCCTGCTCCGCCACGTCTCCCTCTCACTCTCTGCCACGTCTCCCTCTCACTCTCTGCCACGTCTCCCTCTCGCGTTCCGCCACGTCTCTCTCTCTGCCACTTCTCCCTCTATCGCGTTCCGCCATGTCTCCATCTCTCTCTCTCCGCCACATCTCCCTATCTCTCTCTCCGCCACGACTCCTCTCTCTCTCTCTCCGCCACGACTCCCTCTCTCTCTCTCCCACTCCTCCTCACTCTTTCTCTTGCGCTCTCCGCCACGTCTCCCTCTCTCTCTCGCACTCCGAAACGTCCCTCTCTCTCGCTCCGCCGTCTCCCTGTCTCTCTTGCACTCCGACACATCTCCTTTTCTCCCACACTCCGCCACGTCTCCCTCTCACGCTCTACCAAGTCTCCCTCTCTAGCTCTGTCACGTCTTCCCCTCTCCCTCTCCTGCTCCGCCATGTCTCCCTCTCTCTCTCCGCCATGACTCCCTCCCTCTCTCCGCCACATCTCCCTCTCTCTCTCTCGCTCCACCAAGTCTCCCTCTCTAGCTCTGCCACGTCTCCCTCTGTAGCTCTGCAACGTCTCCCTCTCTCCCTCTACGTCTCCCTCTCTCCTGCCCGTCTCCCCCTCTCTCTCCTGCTCCGTCTCCCTCTCTCTCTCACGCTCTGCCCGTCTCCCTCTCTCTCTCTCCGCCCTCTCCTCTCTCTCTCCGCCACGTCTCCCTCTCTCTAATGACTCCCTCTCTCTCCGCCATGTCTCCTCTCTCTCCACGACTCCCTCTCTCTCTCCGCCACGTCTCCCTCTCTCTCCGCCACGGCTCCCTCTCTCTCCCTCTCACCACGTCTCCCTCGCTCTCTCTCCGCTCCGCCACGACTCCCTCTCTCTCCGCCCGTCTCCCTGTCTTTCTCTCCCCTCCGTCACGCTCCCTCTCTCTCTCTCTCCCCTCTCTCTCTCCTGCTCCGCCATGTCTCCCTCTCTCTCTCCTGCTCACCAAGTCTCCCTCTCTCGCTCTCCACGTCTCCCTCTCTCTCTCTCCAACTCCGCCCGTCTCCCTCTCTCTCCTCACGTCTCCCTCTCTCTCACGTCTCCTGCGCCCTCCCTCTCTCTCTCTCATCCGCCACATCTCCCTATCTCTCTCTCCGCCACGACTCCCTCTCTCTCCGCCGACTCCCTCTCTCTCTCCCACCCGACTCCCTCTCTCTCTCTCCCTCCTCCTCACTCTCTCTCTCTCTCTCCGCCCGACTCCCTCTCTCTCTCCGCCCGACTCCCTCTCTCTCCACCACGACTCCCTCTCTCTCCTCTCCACGTCTCCCTCTCTCTCTCCTGCCACGTCTCCCTCTCTCTCCGCCCGACTCCCTCTCTCTCTCCTCTCCTCCTCCCTCTCTTTCTCTCGCTCTCCGCCATGTCTCCCTCTCTCTCTCGCACTCCAACGTCCCTCTCTCTCGCTCCGCCGTCTCCCTGTCTCTCTTGCACTCCGACACATCTCCTTTTCTCCCACACTCCGTCACGTCTCCTCTCTCTCTCACGCTCTACCAAGTCTCCCTCTCTGGCTCTGTCCGTCTCCCCTCTCCCTCTCCTGCTCCGCCATGTCTCCCTCTCTCTCTCCGTTCACCAGCGTCTCCCTCTCCTCGCTCCGCCACGTCTCCCTCTCTCTCTCCGCCCATCCCTCTCTCTCTCGCACTCCGACTCCCTCTCTCTCTCCGCCACGTCTCCCTCTCTCTCCCGCCCGACTCTCCTCTCTCTCCACCACGACTCCCTCTCTCTCTCCTTCGTCTCCCTCTCTCTCTCCGCCCGACTCCCTCTCTCTCTCCGCCCGACTCCCTCTCTCTCTCCTGCCCGACTCCCTCTCTCTCTCTCTCCGCCTCTCCCTCTCTCTCTCCGCCACGTCTCCCTCTCCTCTCCGTCGTCTCCCCTCCGCCATGTCTCCCTCTCCTCTCTCTCTCCTTAACTCCTCTCTCTCTCCGCCACGACTCCCTCTCTCTCCACCACGGCTCCCTCTCTCTCTCCCTCTCCACCACGTCTCCCTCGCTCTCTCTCCCGCTCCGCCACGACTCCCTCTCTCTCTCTGCCACGTCTCCCTGTCTTTCTCTCCCTCTCCGTCACGCCTCCCTCTCTCTCTCTCTCTCTTCGCCACGACTCCCTCTCCTGCTCCGCAATGTCTCCCTCTCTCTCTCTCCTGCTCCACCACGTCTCCCTCTCTAGCTCTGCCACGTCTCCCCTCTCCCGCTCCGCAACGTCTCCCTCTCTCTCTCTACCGCTCCACCACGTCTCCCCCTCAAACTCACGCTCCGACACGTCCCTCTACGTCTCTCCGCCACGTCTCCCTCTCTCTCTCTCGCTCCACCAAGTCTCCCTCTCTAGCTCTGCCACGTCTCCCTCTCTCGGTCTGCCACGTCTCCCTCTCTCGGTCTGCCACGTCTCCCTCTCTCCCTCTACCACGTCTCCCTCTCTCCCTCTACCACGTCTCCCTCTCTCCGCCACGTCTCCCCCTCTCCCTCTCCTGCTCCGCCACGTCTCCCTCTCTCTCTCCGCCATGTCTCCATCTCACTCTCTGCCACGTCTCCCTCTCGCGTTCCGCCACGTCTCTCTCTCTGCCACTTCTCCCTCTATCGCATTCCGCCATGTCTCCCTCTCTCTCGCTCCGCCACGTCTCCCTCTCTCTCTCCACCATGACTCCCTCCCTCTCTCTGCCACGTCTCCCTCTCTCTCTCTCGCTCCACCAAGTCTCCCTCTCTAGCTCTGCCACGTCTCCCTCTCTAGCTCTGCAACGTCTCCCTCTCTCTCTCGCTCCGCAACGTCTCCCTCTCTCTCCCGCAACGTCTCCCTCTCTCTCTCTCTGTCTCTCTCCTGCTCCGCCACGTCTCCCTCTCTCTCTCCGCCACGTCTCCCTCTCACTCTCTGCCACGTCTCCCTCTCACTCTCTGCCACGTCTCCCTCTCACTCTCTGCCACGTCTCCCTCTCGCGTTCCGCCACGTCTCTCTCTCTGCCACTTCTCCCTCTATCGCGTTCCGCCATGTCTCCATCTCTCTCTCTCCGCCACATCTCCCTATCTCTCTCTCCGCCATGACTCCCTCTCTCTCTCTCCCGCCCGACTCCTCTCTCTCTCCCCTCCCTCCCCTCACTCTTTCTCTTGCGCTCTCCGCCACGTCTCCCTCTCTCTCTCGCACTCCGAAACGTCCCTCTCTCTCGCTCCGCCGTCTCCCTGTCTCTCTTGCACTCCGACACATCTCCTTTTCTCCCACACTCCGCCACGTCTCCCTCTCTCTCTCACGCTCTACCAAGTCTCCCTCTCTAGCTCTGTCACGTCTCCCTCTCTAGCTCTGCCACGTCTCCCCTCTCCCGCTCCGCAACGTCTCCCTCGCTCTCTCTCCCGCTCCGTCACGCCCCCCTCTCTCTCCGCCACGTCTCCCTGTCTTTCTCTCCCACTCCGCCACGCCTCCCTCTCTCTCTCTCTCCGCCACGACTCCCTCTCCTGCTCTGCAATGTCTCCCTCTCTCTCTCCTGCTCCACCACGTCTCCTCTCTCTCTCCGCCCGACTCCTCTCCTGCGCCGCAATGTCTCCTCTCTCTCTCCCGCTCCGCGATGTCTCCCTCTCTCTCTCCCACTCCGCCCGTCTCCCCTCTCTCCCGCTCAGCCCGTCTCCCTCTCTCTCGCTCAGCCCGTCTCCCTCTCTCTCCCGCTCCCGCGTCTCCCTCTCTCTCTCTCTCTCCTGCTCCGTCTCCCTCTCTCTCTCCGCCCGTCTCCATCTCACTCTCTGCCACGTCTCCCTCTTGCGTTCCGCCACGTCTCTCTCTCTGCCACTTCTCCCTCTATCGCGTTCCGCCATGTCTCCCTCTCTCTCGCTCCTCCACGTCTCCCTCTCTCTCTCCGCCACGTCTCCCTCTCTCTCTCCGCCACGTCTCCCTCTCTCTCTCTCGCTCCACCAAGTCTCCCTCTCTAGCTCTGCCACGTCTCCCTCTCTAGCTCTGCAACGTCTCCCTCTCTAGCTCTGCAACGTCTCCCTCTCTCTCTCGCTCCGCAACGTCTCCCTCTCTCTCTCTCCAACTCCGCCACGTCTCCCTCTCTCTCCCGCCACGTCTCCCTCTCTCTCTCTCTCCTGCGCCGCCACGTCTCCCTCTCTCTCTCTCTGTCTCTCTCCTGCTCCGCCACGTCTCCCTCTCTCTCTCCGCCACGTCTCCCTCTCACTCTCTGCCACGTCTCCCTCTCACTCTCTGCCACGTCTCCCTCTCGCGTTCCGCCACGTCTCTCTCTCTGCCACTTCTCCCTCTATCGCGTTCCGCCATGTCTCCATCTCTCTCTCTCATTAACATCTCCCTATCTCTCTCTCATGCGACTCCCTCTCTCTCTCCGCCACGACTCCCTCTCTCTCTCCCTCCTCCTCAATCTTTCTCTTGCGCTCTCCGCCACGTCTCCCTCTCTCTCTCGCACTCCGAAACGTCCCTCTCTCTCGCTCCGCCGTCTCCCTGTGTCTCTTGCACTCCGACACATCTCCTTTTCTCCCACACTCCGCCACGTCTCCCTCTCACGCTCTACCAAGTCTCCCTCTCTAGCTCTGTCACGTCTCCCCCTCTCCCTCTCCTGCTCCGCCATGTCTCCCTCTCTCTCTCCGCCATGACTCCCTCCCTCTCTCCGCCACGTCTCCCTCTCTCTCTCTCGCTCCACCAAGTCTCCCTCTCTAGCTCTGCCACGTCTCCCTCTGTAGCTCTGCAACGTCTCCCTCTACCACGTCTCCCTCTCTCCGCCACGTCTCCCCCCTCTCTCTCCTGCTCCGCCATGTCTCCCTCTCTCTCTCTGTTCCATAGCGTCTCCCTCTCTCTCTCTTGCCTCTCCCTCTCTCTCCGCCCTCTCCCTCTCTCTCCGATCCGACTCCCTCTCTCTCCGCCATGTCTCCCTCTCTCTCTCCGATAACGACTCCTCTCTCTCCGCAATGTCCTCTCTCCGCGCTCCCTCTCTCTCCACTCCTCTCTCTCCAAGTCTCCCTCTCTCTCCGCCACGTCTCCCTCTCTCTCCGCCCGACTCCCTCTCTCTCTCCCGACTCCCTCTCTCCGCCGTCTCCCTCTCTCCGCCACGTCTCCCTCTCTCTCCGCCCGACTCCCTCTCTCTCCCGACTCCCTCTCTCTCTCCGCCATGACTCCCTCTCTCTCTCCGCCCGACTCCTCTCTCTCTCCCGACTCCCCTCCTCCGTCTCTCCTCTCTCTCCGCCCGACTCCCTCTCTCCGCCATAGACTCCCTCTCTCCGCCCGACTCCTCTCTCTCTCCGCCACGACTCCCTCTCTCTCCGCCACGTCTCCCTCTCTCTCTCCGCACAACTCCCTCTCTCTCTCCGCCACGACTCCCTCTCTCTCTCCGCCACGGCTCCCTCTCTCTCTCCCTCTCCACCACGTCTCCCTCGCTCTCTCTCCCGCTCCGCCACGACTCCCTCTCTCTCCGCCACGTCTCCCTGTCTTTCTCTCCCACTCCGTCACGCCTCCCTCTCTCTCTCTCCGCCACGACTCCCTCTCCTGCTCCGCAATGTCTCCCTCTCTCTCTCTCCTGCTCCACCACGTCTCCCTCTCTCTCTCGCTCCATGTCTCCCTCTCTCTCTCCGCTCCGCCACGTCTCCCTCTCTCTCCATCACGTCTCCCTCTCTCTCTCGCCGCCAGTCTCCCTCTCTCTCTCTCCGCCACATCTCCCTCTCTCTCCTCCATCTCTCCTCTCTCTCTCCGCCCGACTCCCTCTCTCTCTCCCGACTCCCTCTCTCTCCTCCTCCTCCTCACTCTTTCTCTTGTTCTCCGACACATCTCCCTCTCTCTCTCCGCCACGACTCCCTCTCTCTCCCGCTCCGACTCCCTCTCTCTCTCCGTCTCCCTCTCTCTCTCTCCGCCCGTCTCCTCTCTCTCCCTCTCGTCTCCATGTCCCTCTCTCTCTCTCCCACTCCTCCTCACTCTTTTCTCTTGCGCTCTCCGCCACGTCTCCCTCTCTCTCTCGCACTCCGAAACGTCCCTCTCTCTCGCTCCGCCGTCTCCCTGTCTCTCTTGCACTCCGACACATCTCCTTTTCTCCCACACTCCGTCACGTCTCCCTCTCTCTCTCACGCTCTACCAAGTCTCCCTCTCTAGCTCTGTCACGTCTCCCCCTCTCCCTCTCCTGCTCCGCCATGTCTCCCTCTCTCTCTCACGTTCCGCAACGTCTCCCTCTCACTCGCTCCGCCACGTCTCCCTCTCTCTCTCCGCCACGACTCCCTCTCTCTCTCCGCCACGACTCCCTCTCTCTCTCCGCCACGACTCCCTCTCTCTCTCCGCCACGACTCCCTCTCTCTCTCCGCCACGACTCCCTCTCTCTCTCCGCCAACTCCCTCTCTCTCTCCGCCACGTCTCCCTCTCTCTCTCCGCCACGTCTCCCTCTCTCTCTCCGCCACGACTCCCTCTCTCTCTCCGCCACGACTCCCTCTCTCTCCACCACGGCTCCCTCTCTCTCTCCCTCTCCACCACGTCTCCCTCGCTCTCTCTCCCGCTCCGCCACGACTCCCTCTCTCTCTGCCACGTCTCCCTGTCTTTCTCTCCCTCTCCGTCACGCCTCCCTCTCTCTCTCTCTCTTCGCCACGACTCCCTCTCCTGCTCCGCAATGTCTCCCTCTCTCTCTCTCCTGCTCCACCACGTCTCCCTCTCTAGCTCTGCCACGTCTCCCCTCTCCCGCTCCGCAACGTCTCCCTCTCTCTCTCTACCGCTCCACCACGTCTCCCCCTCAAACTCACGCTCCGACACGTCCCTCTACGTCTCTCCGCCACGTCTCCCTCTCTCTCTCTCGCTCCACCAAGTCTCCCTCTCTAGCTCTGCCACGTCTCCCTCTCTCGGTCTGCCACGTCTCCCTCTCTCCCTCTACCACGTCTCCCTCTCTCCGCCACGTCTCCCCCTCTCCCTCTCCTGCTCCGCCATGTCTCCCTCTCTCTCTGTACCGCTCTGCCACGTCTTCCTCTCTCTCTCTCCCGCTCTGCCACATCTCCCTCTCTCTCCGCCATGTCTCCCTCTCTCTCTCCGCCACGCCTCCATCTCTCTGCAATGTATCTCTCTCTAGCGCTCCGCCACCTCTCCCTCTCTCTCTCCTCCACGTCTCTCTCTCTCGCGCTCCGCCACGTCTCTCTCTCTCTCTCTCTCTCTCCGCCAAGTCTCCCTCTCTAGCTCTGCCACGTCTCCCTCTCTAGCTCTGCCACGTCTCCCTCTCTCCGCCACGTCTCCCCCTCTCTCTCCGCCACGACTCCCTCTCTCTCTCCGCCACTACTCCCTCTCTCTCTCCCTCTCCACCACGTCTCCCCCGCTCTCTCTCCCGCTCCGCCACGTCTCCCTCTCTATCTCCACCACGTCTCCCTGTCTTTCTCTCCCACTCAGTCACGCCTCCCTCTCTCTCTCTCCCGCTCTGCCACGTCTCCCTCTCTCGCTCCGCCACGTCTCCCCCTCTCTCTCTCCCGCTCTGCCCGTCTCCCTCTCTCTCCGCCATGTTTCCCTCTCTCTCTCTCTCCGCCACGTCTCCCTGTCTCTCTCCCCGCTCCGCCCGTCTCCTCTCTCTCTCCGCCACGTCTCCCTCTCTCTCCGCCACGTCTCCGTCTCTCTCCCCCGCTCCGCAACGTCTCCCTCTCTCCTGCTCCGCCACGTCTCCCTCTTTCTCTCTCCCGCTCCACAACGTCTCCCTCTCTCTCCGCCACATCTCCCTCTCTCTCTGCCACGTCTCCCACGTCTCCCTCTCCTGCTCCGCCATGTCTCCCTCTCTCTCTTACGTTCCGCAACGTCTCCCTCTCTCTCGCTCCGCCACGTCTCCTTCTCTCTCTCCGCCACGACTAACTCTCTCTCTCCGCCACGACTCCCTCTCTCCGCCACTACTCCCTCTCTCTCTCCCTCTCCACCACGTCTCCCTCGCTCTCTCTCCCGCTCCGCCACGTCTCTCTCTCTCTCTCCGCCACGTCTCCCTGTCTTTCTCTCCCACTCAGTCACGCCTCCCTCTCTCTCTCTCTCCGCCACGTCTCCCTCTCTCTCTGCGCCACGTCTCCCTCCCTCTCTCTCCGCCAAGTCTCCCTCTCTCTCTCCGCCACGTCTCCCTCTATCCGCCACGTCTCTCTCTCTCGCGCTCCCGTCACGTCTCTCTCTCCTCCACGCCTCTCTCTCTCGCGCTCCCGTCACGTCTAACTCTCTCCTCCACGTCTCTCTCTCTCACACCGCCACGTCTCCCTCTCTCTCTCCCGCTCAGCCACGTCTCCCTCTCTCTCTCCCGCTCAGCCACGTCTCCCTCTCCCTCTCCCACTCAGCCACATCTCCCTCTCTCTCCCGCTCCGCAACGTCTCCCTCTCTCTCTCCTGCTCCGCCACGTCCCCCTCTCTCTCTCCCGCTCTGCCACGTCTACCTCTCTCTCTCCCACTCTGCCACGTCTCCCTCTATCTCTCCGCCACGTATCCTTCTCTCTCGCCCGCTCCGCCACGTCTCCCTCTCCCGCTCTGCCATGTCTCCCTATCTCTCTTTCCGCCACGTCTCCCTGTCTCTCTCTCCTGCTCCGCCACGCCTCCCTCTCTCTGCTACGTATCTCTCTCTCGCACTTCGCCACGTCTCCTCTTGCGCTCCGCCACGTCTCCCTCTCTCGCGCGCCGCCACGTCTCCTCTCTCGCGCGCCGCCACGTCTCCTCTCTCGCGCGCCGCCACGTCTCCTCTCTCGCGCGCCGCCACGTCTCCACTCTCGCGCGCCGCCACGTCTCCTCTCTCGCGCGCCGCCACGTCTCCTCTCTCGCGCGCCGCCACGTCTCCTCTCTCGCGCGCCGCCACGTCTCCCTCTCTATCTCTCCGCCACGTATCCTTCTCTCTCGCCCGCTCCGCCACGTCGCCCTCTCTTTCCGCCACGTCTCCCTCTCTCTCTCTCTCTCCGCCACGTCTCCCTGTCTTTCTCTCCCGCTCCGCCACGTCTCCCTCTCTCTCTCTCTCTTTCCGCCACGTCTCCCTGTCACTTTCTCCCGCTCCGCAATGTCTCCCTCTCTCCTGCTCCGCCACGTCTCCCTCTCTCGCGCTCCGCAACGTCTCTCTCTCTCCTCCACTCCTCTCTCTCTCGCGCTCCCGCCACGTCTCCCTCTCTCTCTCCGCCACGCCTCCCTCTCTCTCTCTGCAATGTATCTCTCTCTAGCGCTCCGCCACGTCTCCCTCTCTCTCTCCTCCACGTCTCTCTCTCGCGCTCCGCCACGTCTCTCTCTCTCTGCCACCTCTCTCTCCGCCACGCCTCTCTCACTCCGCCACGTCTCCCTCTCTCCGCCACCTCTCCCTCTCTCTCTCTCTCTCGCTCCACCAAGTCTCCCTCTCTAGCTCTGCCACGTCTCCCTCTCTAGCTCTGCCATGTCTCCCTCTCTAGCTCTGCCACGTCTCCCTCTCTCCGCCACGTCTCCCCCTCTCTCTCTCCCGCTCCGCCATGTCTCCCTCTCTCTCTCACGTTCCGCAACGTCTCCCTCTCTCTCGCTCCGCCACGTCTCCCTCTCTCTCTCCGCCACGACTAACTCTCTCTCTCCGCCACGACTAACTCTCTCTCTCCGCCACGACTCCCTCTCTCTCTCCGCCACTACTCCCTCTCTCTCTCCCTCTCCACCACGTCTCCCTCGCTCTCTCTCCCGCTCCGCCACGTCTCCCTCTCTCTCTCCGCCACGTCTCCCTGTCTTTCTCTCCCACTCAGTCACGCCTCCCTCTCTCTCTCTCCGCCACGACTCCCTCTCTCTCTCCGCCACGTCTCCCTCTCTCTCTCTCCGCCACGTCTCCCTCTATCCGCCACGTCTCTCTCTCTTGCGCTCCCGTCACGTCTCTCTCTCCTCCACGCCTCTCTCTCTCGCACACCGCCACGTCTCCCTCTCTCTCTCCCGCTCAGCCACGTCTCCCTGTCTCTCTCTCCTGCTCCGCCACGCCTCCCTCTCTCTGCCACGTATCTCTCTCTAGCGCTCCGCCACGTCTCTCTCTCTCTCGCTCCACCAAGTCTCCCTCTCTAGCTCTGCCACGTCTCCCCATCCAGCACTCCACCACGTCTCTCCCTCTCTCTCTCTGCCACGTCTCCCCCTCTCTCTCTCTCTGCCACGACTCCCCCTCTCTGCCACTTCTCCCTGTCTCACGGTCCGCCACGTCTCCCCCTGTCTCTCTCTGCCACGTCTCCCTCTCTGCCACTTCTCCCTCTCTCTCTCTGCCACTTCTCCCTCTCTCTCTCTCTGCCACGTCTCCCTCTCTCTCTCTCTCTGCCACGTCTCCCCCTCTCTCTCTCTCTGCCACGACTCCCCTTCTCTCTCTCTGCCACGACTCCCCCCCTCTGCCACTTCTCCCTGTCTCACGGTCCGCCACGTCTCCCCCTCCAGCTCTCCGCCACGTCTCCCTCTCTCTCCGCCACGTCTCCCTCTCTCTCTCTCCGCCACGTCTCCCTCTCTCTCTCTCTCTCTCCGCCAAGTCTCCCTCTCTCTCTCCGCCACGTCTCCCTCTATCCGCCACGTCTCTCTCTCTCGCGCTCCCGTCACGTCTCTCTCTCTCCTCCACGCCTGTCTCTCTCGTGCTCCCGTCACGTCTCTCTCTCTCATCCACGTCTCTCTCTCTCGCACTCCGCCACGTCTCCCTCTCTCGCGCGCCGCCACGTCTCCTCTCTCGCGCGCCGCCACGTCTCCTCTCTCGCGCGCCGCCACGTCTCCTCTCTCGCGCGCCGCCACGTCTCATCTCTCGCGCGCCGCCACGTCTCATCTCTCGCGCGCCGCCACGTCTCATCTCTCGCGCGCCGCCACGTCTCCTCTCTCGCGCGCCGCCACGTCTCCTCTCTCGCGCGCCGCCACGTCTCCTCTCTCGCGCGCCGCCACGTCTCCTCTCTCGCGCCACCACGTCTCCTCTCTCACGCGCCGCCACGTCTCCTCTCTCACGCGCCGCCACGTCTCCTCTCTCGCGCACCGCCACGTCTCCCTCTATCTCTCCGCCACGTATCCTTCTCTCTCGCCCGCTCCACCACATCTCCCTCTCCCGCTCCGCAACGTCTCCCTCTCTCCTGCTCCGCCACGTCTCCCTCTCTCTCTCCGCCACGTCTCCCTGTCTTTCTCTCCCGCTCCGCCACGTCTCCCTCTCTCTCTCTCTCTCTTTCCGCAACTTCTCCCTCTCTCCTGCTCCGCCACGTCTCCCTCTCTCGCGCTCCGCCACGTCTCTCTCTCTCCTCCACGCCTCTCTCTCTCGCACTCCCGTCACGTCTCTCTCTCTCCTCCACATCTCTCTCTCCCGCTCCGCCACGTCTCCTCTCGCGCTCCGACACATCTCCCTCTCTCGGGCTCCGCCAAGTCTCCCTCTCTCGCACTCCGCCACGTCTCCCTCTCTCGCGCTCCACCAAGTCTCCCTCTCTAGCTCTGCCACGTCTCCCTCTCTAGCTCTGCCACGTCTCCCTCTCTAGCTCTGCAACGTCTCCCTCTACCACGTCTCCCCCTCTCTCTCTCCCGCTCCGCCATGTCTCCCTCTCTCACGATCCGCAACGTCTCCCTCTCTCTCGCTCCGCCACGTCTCCCTCTCTCTCTCTCTCTCTCTGCCACGTCTCCCCCTCTCTGCCACTTCTCCCCCTTCAGCGCTCCGCCACGTCTCCCCCTTCAGCGCTCCGCCACGTCCCCCTCTCTCTCCTCCACGTCTCCCTCTCTCTCTCCGCCACGTCTCCCTCTCTCTCTCTCTGCCACGTCTCCCTCTCTCCGCCCGTCTCCCTCTCTCTCTCTCCGCCCACGTCTCCCTCTCTCTCTCTCCGCCACGTCTCCCTCTCTCTCTCCGCCACGTCTCCCTCTCTCGCGCTCCGCCACGTCTCTCTCTCTCCTCCACGCCTCTCTCTCTCGCGCTCCGCCACGTCTCCCTCTCTCGGGCTCCGCCACGTCTCCCTCTCTCGGGCCCCGCCACGTCTCCCTCTCTCGCGCTCCGCCACATCTCCCTCTCTCGCGCTCCGCCACGTCTCCCTCTCTCGCGCTCCACCACGTCTCCCCCTCTGCCACTTCTCCCTGTCTCACGCTCCGCCATGTCTCCCCCTCCAGCGCTCCGCCACGACTCCCCCTCTCTGCCACTTCACCCTGTCTCACGCTCCGCCACGTCTCCCCCTCCAGCGCTCCGCCACGTCTCCCTCTCTGCCACGTCTCCCTCTCTCTCTCTGCCACGTCTCCCTCTCTCTCTGCCACGTCTCCCTCTCTTTCTCTCTCTGCCACGTCTCCCTCCCTCTCTCCGCCACGTCTCCCTCTATCCGCCACGTCTCCCTCTCTCGCGCTCCACCACGTCTCTCTCTCTCTCCTCCACGCCTCTCTCTCTCGCGCTCCCATCACTTCTCTCTCTCTCCTCCACGCCTCTCTCGCGCTCCGCCACGTCTCCCTCTCTCGCTCCGCCACGTCTCCCTCTCTCGCGCTCCGCCACGTCTCCCTCTCTCGCGCTCCGCCACGTCTCCCTCTCTCGCGCTCCGCCACGTCTCCCTCTCTCGCGCGCCGCCACGTCTCCCTCTCTCGCGTGCCGCCACGTCTCCCTCTCTCTCTCCTCCACGCCTCTCTCTCGCGTGCCGCCACATCTCCTCTCTCGCGTGCCGCCACGTCTCCCTCTCTCTCTCCGCCACGTCTCCCTCTCTCTCTCCGCCACGTCTCCCTCTCTCACGCTCCGCCACGTCTCTCTCTCTCCTCCACGCCTCTCTCTCTCTCGCGCTCCGCCACGTCTCCCTCTCTCGGGCTCCGCCACGTCTCCCTCTCTCGGGCCCCGCCACGTCTCCCTCTCTCGCGCTCCGCCACATCTCCCTCTCTCGCGCTCCGCCACGTCTCCCTCTCTCGCGCTCCACCAAGTCTCCCTCTCTAGCTCTGCCACGTCTCCCTCTCTCCGCCACGTCTCCCCCTCTCTCTCTCCCGCTCCGCCATGTCTCCCTCTCTCCCGCTCCGCCATGTCTCCCCCTCTGCCACTTCTCCCTGTCTCACGCTCCGCCATGTCTCCCCCTCCAGCGCTCCGCCACGTCTCCCCCTCTCTCTCTCTCTGCCACGACTCCCCCTCTCTGCCACTTCTCCCTGTCTCACGCTCCGCCACGTCTCCCCCTCCAGCGCTCCGCCACGTCTCCCTCTCCGCCACGTCTCCCTCTCTCTCTCTGCCACGTCTCCCTCTCTTTCTCTCTCTGCCACGTCTCCCTCCCTCTCTCCGCCACGTCTCCCTCTATCCGCCACGTCTCCCTCTCTCGCGCTCCACCACGTCTCTCTCTCTCCTCCACGCCTCTCTCTCTCGCGCTCCCATCACTTCTCTCTCTCTCCTCCACGCCTCTCTCTCGCGCTCCGCCACGTCTCCCTCTCTCGCGCTCCGCCACGTCTCCCTCTCTCGCGCTCCGCCACGTCTCCCTCTCTCGCGCTCCGCCACGTCTCCCTCTCTCGCGCTCCGCCACGTCTCCCTCTCTCGCGCTCCGCCACGTCTCCCTCTCTCGCGCTCCGCCACGTCTCCCTCTCTCGCGCTCCGCCACGTCTCCCTCTCTCGCGCGCCGCCACGTCTCCCTCTCTCGCGTGCCGCCACGTCTCCCTCTCTCTCTCCTCCACGCCTCTCTCTCGCGTGCCGCCACATCTCCTCTCTCGCGTGCCGCCACGACTCCCTCTCTCGCGTGCCGCCACGTCTCCCTCGCGTGCCGCCACGTCTCCCTCTCTCTCTCCTCCACGCCTCTCTCTCGCGTGCCGCCACATCTCCTCTCTCGCGTGCCGCCACGACTCCCTCTCTCGCGTGCCGCCACGTCTCCCTCTCTCGCGTGCCGCCACGTCTCCCTCTCTCGCGTGCCGCCACGTCTCCTCTCTCGCGTGCCGCCACGTCTCCTCTCTCGCGTGCCGCCACGTCTCCCTCTCTCGCGCGCCGCCACGTCTCCTCTCGCGTGCCGCCACGTCTCCCTCTCTATCTCTCCGCCACGTATCCTTCTCTCTCGCCCGCTCTGCCACGTCTCCCTCTCTCTCCGCCACGTATCCTTCTCTCTCGCCCGCTCCGCCACGTCTCCCTCTCTCTCCGCCACATCTCTCGCTCTCGCGCTCCGCCACGTCTCTCTCTCTCTGCCACCTCTCTCTCTCTCTCCGCCGCGTCTCTCTCTCTCCTTCACGTCTCTCTCTCTCCTTCACGCCTCTCTCTCTCCGCCACGTCTCTCTCCTTCACGCCTCTCTCTCTCCTTCACGCCTCTCTCACACTCCGCAACGTCTCTCTACTTCACGTCTCTCTCTCTCCTTCACGCCTCTCTCTCTCCGCCACGTCTCACTCTCGCGCTCCGCCTAGTCTCCCTCTCTCGCGTGCCGCCACGTCTCCCTCTCTCGCGTGCCGCCACGTCTCCCTCTCTCGCGCGCCTCCACGTCTCCCTCTCTCGCGCGCCTCCACGTCTCCCTCTCTCGCGCGCCGCCACGTCTCCCTCTCTCGCGCGCCGCCACGTCTCCCTCTCTCGCGCGCCGCCACGTCTCCCTCTCTCGCGCGCCGCCACGTCTCCCTCTCTCGCGCGCCTCCACGTCTCCCTCTCTCGCGCGCCTCCACGTCTCCCTCTCTCGCGCGCCGCCACGTCTCCCTCTCTCGCGCGCCGCCACGTCTCCCTCTCTCGCGCGCCGCCACGTCTCCCTCTCTCTCGCGCCGCCACGTCTCCCTCTCTCGCGCGCCGCCACGTCTCCCTCTCTCGCGCGCCGCCACGTCTCCCTCTCTATCTCTCCGCCACGTATCCTTCTCTCTCGCCCGCTCCGCCACGTCTCCCTCTCTCTCCGCCACGTCTCTCTCTCTCGCGCTCCGCCACGTCTCTCTCTCTCTGCCACCTCTCTCTCTCTCTCTCCGCCGCGTCTCTCTCCGCCACGTCTCTCTCTCTCCTTCACGCCTCTCTCTCTCCGCCACGTCTCTCTCCTTCACGCCTCTCTCCTTCACGCCTCTCTCTCACACTCCGCAACGTCTCTCTACTTCACGTCTCTTTCTCCTTCACGTCTCTCTCTCTCTCTCCTTCACGCCTCTCTCTCTCCGCCACGTCTCTCTCTCTCGCGCTCCGCCACGTCTCCCTCTCTCGCGTGCCGCCACGTCTCCCTCTCTCGCGTGCCGCCACGTCTCCCTCTCTCGCGTGCCGCCACGTCTCCCTCTTTCGCGCGCCGCCACGTCTCCCTCTTTCGCTCGCCGCCACGTCTCCCTCTCTCGCGCGCCGCCACGTCTCCCTCTCTCGCGCGCCGCCACGTCTCCCTCTCTATCTCTCCGCCACGTATCCTTCTCTCTCGCCCGCTCCGCCACGTCTCCCTCTCTATCTCTCCGCCACGTATCCTTCTCTCTCGCCCGCTCCGCCACGTCTCCCTCTCTCTCCGCCACATCTCTCTCTCTCGCGCTCCGCCACGTCTCTCTCTCTCTGCCACCTCTCTCTCTCTCCGCCACGTCTCTCTCTCTCCTTCACGCCTCTCTCTCTCCGCCACGTCTCTCTCTCTCCTTCACGCCTCTCTCTCTCCTTCACGCCTCTCTCTCTCCTTCACGTCTCTCTCCTTCACGCCTCTCTCTCTCCTTCACGCCTCTCTCTCACACTCCGCAACGGCTCTCTACTTCACGTCTCTTTTCTCCTTCACGGCTCTCTCTCTCCTTCACGCCTCTCTCTCTCCGCCACGTCTCTCTCTCTCCGCCACGTCTCTCTCTCTCTCCTTCACGTCTCTCTCTCTCCTTCACATCTCTCTCTCCTTCACATCTCTCTCTCCTCTTCACATCTCTCTCTCTACTTCACGCCTCTCCCTCACACTCCGCAACGTCTCTCTACTTCACGTCTCTTTTCTCCTTCACGTCTCTCTCTCTCCTTCACGCCTCTCTCTCTCCGCCACGTCTCTCTCTCTCTCCTTCACGTCTCTCTCTCCGCCACGTCTCTCTCTCTCTCCGCCACGTCTCTCTCTCTCTCCGCCACGTCTCCCTCTCTCTCCGCCACGTCTCCCTCTCTCTCTCCGCCACATCTCCCTCTCTCTCTGCCACTTCTTCCTCTCTCGCGCTCCGCCACGTCTCCCTCTCTCTCTCCGCCACGCCTCCCTCTCTCTCTCTGCCACGTATCTCTCTCTAGCGCTCCGCCACGTCTCCCTCTCTCTCCTCCACGTCTCTCTCTCTCGCGCTCCGCCACGTCTCTCTCTCTCTGCCACCTCTCTCTCTCCGCCACGTCTCTCTCCTTCGGTCTCTCTCTCTCACACACACTCGGTCTCTCTCTCACACACACTCGGTCTCTCTCTCACACACACTCGGTCTCTCTCTCTCTCACACACTCGGTCTCTCTCTCTCTCACACACTCGGTCTCTCTCTCTCACACACACTCAGTCTCTCTCTCACACACACTCAGTCTCTCTCTCACACACACTCAGTCTCTCTCTCACACACTCAGTCTCTCTCTCACACACACTCAGTCTCTCTCACACACACTCAGTCTCTCTCTCACACACACTCAGTCTCTCTCACACACACTCAGTCTCTCTCACACACACTCAGTCTCTCTCTCACACACACTCAGTCTCTCTCTCACACACACTCAGTCTCTCTCTCACACACACTCAGTCTCTCTCTCTCTCACACACACTCAGTCTCTCTCTCTCTCACACACTCAGTCTCTCTCACACACACACTCAGTCTCTCTCTCACACACACACTCAGTCTCTCTCTCACACACACTCAGTCTCTCTCTCACACACACACTCAGTCTCTCTCTCACACACACACTCAGTCTCTCTCTCACACACACACTCAGTCTCTCTCTCACACACACCCAGTCTCTCTCTCTCACACACACTCTCTCTCTCGCTCTCTCTCTCACACACACTCAGTCTCTCTCTCTCACACACACTCTCTCTCTCGCTCTCTCTCTCACACACACTCAGTCTCTCTCTCACACACACCCAGTCTCTCTCTCACACACACTCAGTCTCTCTCTCACACACACACTCAGTCTCTCTCTCACACACACACTCAGTCTCTCTCTCACACACACACTCAGTCTCTCGCTCACACACACACACACACACACACACACACACACACACACACACACACACACACACACACACACACACACAGTCTCTCAAATTCAAATTCAAGCTGCTTTATTGGCATGAAAAACATTGTCAATATGCCAAAGCAACAATGTATACAATATACATTGTAACAAAATTATAAACGATAGTAAATAATAATATAAAATGGTAGTAAATAATAATACAACATTAAATACAAAAATTATAACAATAAAATGTTAACAGTCAATAGTAGAAATGTAATAAATATAAAATCTAAATATGGAAAATGAAATTATAACTAACTTATAACTAACGGTCATCTTCTCCATGATATCATTAGTACTACTACCATCACTAAACTGTCATCAATCCCATTACCACCCATACCACTACTATTTGGAATGATAAACAACAATAATAATAGAAATAACAATAATGATTTACTATGCAGATGTTATTATTCAGTGTCCCTCAGGCTATGGCAGGAAAATATATATTTGAGGAGGAGCCATTGCTCCTTCGCCCATGAGTATTCTTAGTGTTTCCTAATAATAATAATAATAATAATTCCTCTGGGTTTGTAAGTAAAAATTTGGAATAAATGTAGTCATTTCTGTGAATAATGAATCTCTTTGTGAGGAATATTTATCACAGTAAAGGAGAAAGTGCATCGCTGTCTCTACCTCCCCTGATATGCAGTGACCACATACACGCACGCTCCTCTTTGGGTAGCCAGGTCTTTTTATGTCTGTCGGTTTCTATTGCCAGTTGGTGGGAACTCAGCCTGTACTTGGTAAGGATCTGTCTCTGCTTCGTATCTCTGACAGAGTAGAGATAATCAGCCAATTCATATTCTCAGTTTAGGGTCAGATTGCAATTTAGTCGGCTTTGGGATTTTGTTTCGTTTTTGCAATGTTGTAAATATGATTCCTTTGATTGGTTCATGATTTTGCTAATTGGAATTCTTTCTTTTGAAGCAGTGCTGGTTTCAGCTTGGTTGGTGAGGTCCAACACCAGCTGACTGAGAGGGCTCGTTTTTGGGCTCAGCTCTTGGGTTTGAAGTGCTTTAAATTGCAGACTTGAATTTGGACTTGAATTTAGATGTAGCCAAAATTTTGATGATCTTTTCTTCATTTTCATTATTACTGGAAAACGGCCCAATTCTGCCCTACATGCATTAGTTGGTGTATTTCTCTGGAATTCTGCATGTAGTAGGGCTTCAATTGGATGTTTGTCCCACATTTTAAAGTCCAGTTTATTGAGTGGCCCCCAAACCTCACTTCCATAAAGAGCTATTGGTAGGATTACACTGTCAAATATTTTGGTCCAAATGCTGATTTTGAATAATTTAATTTTTATTGCATACATTGATTGCTCTGCGGGCTTTTTCTTTGATCGCATTCACGGTCTCTCTCTCACACACACTCGGTCTCTCTCTCACACACACTCGGTCTCTCTCTCTCACACACACTCGGTCTCTCTCTCACACACTCAGTCTCTCTGTCTCTCACTCGGTCTCTCTGTCTCTCACTCGGTCTCTCTGTCTCACACTCGGTCTCTCTGTCTCTCACACTCGGTCTCTCTGTCTCTCACACTCGGTCTCTCTGTCTCTCACACTCGGTCTCTCTGTCTCTCACACTCGGTCTCTCTGTCTCTCACACTCGGTCTCTCTGTCTCTCACACTCGGTCTCTCACACTCGGTCTCTCACACTCGGTCTCTCACACTCGGTCTCTCACACTCGGTCTCTCACACTCGGTCTCTCACACTCGGTCTCTCACACTCGGTCTCTCTGTCTCTCACACTCGGTCTCTCTGTCTCTCACACTCGGTCTCTCTGTCTCTCACACTCGGTCTCTCTGTCTCTCACACTCGGTCTCTCACACTCGGTCTCTCACACTCGGTCTCACACACTCAGTGTCTCACACTCGGTCTCTCTGTCTCTCACACTCGGTCTCTCTGTCTCTCACACTCGGTCTCTCTGTCTCTCACACTCGGTCTCTCACACTCGGTCTCTCTGTCTCTCACACTCGGTCTCTCTGTCTCTCACACTCGGTCTCTCTGTCTCACACACTCAGTGTCTCACACTCGGTCTCTCACACTCGGTCTCTCACACTCGGTCTCTCTCTCTCTCTCTCTCTCACACTCGGTCTCTGTCTCACACACTCAGTGTCTCTCTCTCACACACACTCAGTGTCTCTCTCACACACACTCAGTGTCTCTCTCACACACACTCAGTGTCTCTCTCACACACACTCAGTGTCTCTCTCACACACACTCAGTGTCTCTCTCACACACACTCAGTGTCTCTCTCACACACACTCAGTCTCTCTCTCTCTCACACATTCGGTCTCTCTGTCACACACTCGGTCTCTCTGTCACACACTCGGTCTCTCTGTCACACACTCGGTCTCTCTCACACACTCGGTCTCTCTCACACACTCGGTCTCTCTCACACACTCGGTCTCTCTCACACACTCGGTCTCTCTCACACACTCGGTCTCTCTCACACACTCGGTCTCTCTCACACACTCGGTCTCTCTCACACACTCGGTCTCTCTCACACACTCGGTCTCTCTCACACACTCGGTCTCTCTCACACACTCGGTCTCTCTCACACACTCGGTCTCTCTCACACACTCGGTCTCTCTCACACACTCGGTCTCTCTCACACACTCGGTCTCTCTCACACACTCGGTCTCTCTCACACACTCGGTCTCTCTCACACACTCTGTCTCTCTCTCGCTCTCTCTCTCTCTCACACTCGGTCTCT